>NC_056727.1:558079257-558366757 GCF_019279795.1 Protopterus annectens
GAAACTTACTTTATTGTCATTCCTATAGTTGAGGGTATAGGTGCAAAAGTTTAAAATTTCGAGCAGATGTTAGGTCTCTTCTGAAAAGGTTGAGAAGTAGCTTGCATTCATGTTTATGAGCATTAATGTCTAAAAATGCGCACATATCAAATTTTGCATTGTTTATGTGATGTTTGAACAGTTCGTAGAAGTAGTGTTGTGAGTGTGCAGCAGGGCCATGGAGAGTGCATTGTTTGGCTTTTATAGAAAGCTAAAGCTTAAAATTCTCTGCTGATCTGTTGTAGTGGTCAGCATCTTCATCACTTCAGTACTTTGAGTTTTGGGTTTCTGAGATTAATTTAAGTATTCTTTATAATTTTGGAAACCTGTTGTAGTTTACTTTTCAGTGCCAACCCATGTAATGCAAGATATAGTTTGGGTTTTGTATTAGAAATGTACCTTGCAGGATGCACAGTAGCAAGTCCCACCCAACCCCTCCCCACCTTCCAACAATCAGTGAAAGTAAAGTAATATTCATTCCAATGACGCCATGAATATTCATTGTCTATTTGTAGTTTGCCCTTTTTCCCAAGGTATAGTGATCTCGAAGTTGGTATATTTAATTTGTGGGGGTGGTGGTTTTGCCAGGGGCTTACCCTCCTCCAAAAATGAAGGAAATAAATACTATTTATAGGGAAAGTGGTCACAATATATAAAAACATGCTGCTTTGATGTCTTCATGTATTTGCCTATTTAATGCTATATTTAAAGGTAATGTTTGCAATTCTGTACATTGCTTTCTCAATTTAATGCCATAAAACAGCTGCTTTGAAGAGCTGGTATTTTCAAAAAATGCCAAATGTTGAATCTTGGCTTACAAATGTTCAACAGTTTTGAATAGACTGCATTGCAGTTTCTGGTATTAATTTTCAGTTAATTAATTAAACGGAAAAAATGTTTTCAGAATTTTGATAGTAAACCCTTATATCTGTATATCTATCTATGTGTGTATGTATATATGTATTTATAAGTATGTGTGTATATTTTCGGGTGTAGGGAAGGCCCCAAGATCAGGCAGTTGTTTTCTCAGACTCCTTCTGTTAATCAGTGTCACTTTAATGCGGACTGGACTGGAATGTTCTAAATTTGGGAAGTCTAATTTATGGAACTTAGCCTAAATGGGATTATGGGACAGAAAAGGTATTCGCCAGTAAGTAGAAACCCTGAGAAGAACCAAAGAGGGAAAGTGAGAAGTAACTTACTCTAACAGTCAGTGTTTAAACCGGGAATAACAAACATTCATCCAGACAGTTATGTTCAGATTTTGTATATTTGGATGAATCAGATGTCCCTTCTGCTATGTGATCAAATTCACTGTGAGGGAATTTGTGATTCTTGCCTTGGCCAGTTGCATAAGAAGGAATAGGAAAGGGGAAGCATGAAGGGACATTTGTGTATAAGGAATTGAAAAGGCATCTGTCTTCCAGACCTTTTTGTGAGGTGAACTAGAGGAGAACTGTTTCAGTTCTATGAGACTAGATGCAAACTGATCTATGTAAGAGATTTCTCACTGGTGAGAAATTAGAAGAACCACCCCACCCCCAGTGAAGCATCCACCCATAAGAGTCTGTCCTGAATTGTCCCAGCAAATCTGACACTGTAGATTTTTTTTGTATTTTATTTTATTAGTTCATAGCTAATTACTAGGCTAGCTGCTTTAATTGTCTATTCTAAGCCTAACCAATTTGCCTACCAATGGTGAGCATTCTATAAGTCAAACAGCTTAATCATTATACCAACCACCAACTATTATAATATTATTCAATGAGATTGTATTGATGACTGCAGGATCCACAGTTACACTCCTCTGATTAGACACACACAGGTTGACTTGAAGTGAGAATAGAACCCTTAACTAGTTACACCAACTACACCAGCTACAGAATTCAGTACTTAACACAAGCACCATGGCACAAGTGTAAATAGTTGTACAACTTGGGACTGTATTGCTGACAGTAGGATATACACTTATGCTTCTCTGAGTAGACACACACAATCACACACACACACACACACACACACACACACACACACACACACACACACACACACACACACACACACCACTTCTAAATGCACTTCTCATTTTGCACTGTGTTTTGTACTGCCACTGACATGGCCACTGGCCAACCTGTTGCTGATGCCTTCCATATTGCCTGCTGTCTCATGCTACCTTAGGGACCATGGACATTACTTTCTACCTGTGCATTTGGTTATTGAAGTTGTGGACATGGCACCACATTTTTCTCTTTGCCCACTGGGAATTTGTCAAACACAGCCATAATTCTCTGCAGCTGAATGTCACTTCATCCATGTGTCTCCAAACAAATGTGCGACAGAGAAATGTCACACTCTCTAGGCACCTGAACCCAAAGGTAATGGGCAGGTAAATAATCCTATTGATGTGACTTGGTTGAGAGTGGGGGCACGTCATATGCATCTGACTGCAATAAGCTGAAAAACAGTACTATTTCCATTCATCTTTTCACTTTCACCCAAAAATATCCTTAGAGCTGTGCATAGAAGTTCATTATCTTTTGAAGTGGAGCTAGGGATGCAGGTTTTATGTGAAAGCATAGGATGGTTACATGATCACTTTCATCAAGGACTTGTTTCTGTGCATATAAGGATCAGGTTGGTAGATTTGTTTCTTATTTTTGTTTCTGGTGTCCTTTGGTCAGACAGGTATGCTAGCCTATTGCGGCTTTCTTCATATACTCATGACTGCATTTTTTTTTATATTCATGTAAACTGTGGTATTATGTTGTTTATTATGAGTAGCATTTTGCTCTGCCATCTCATGTATTCACCCCAATATTATCCTTTTTTATACACTAGATAACCTTCCCTGCTAAATTATCTGGAATCATTCAACTTTGTCTCCAATGTGTGCTGTACTTTTCTGATATTTTCATTTTTAATTTGGTCCAATTGAAGATGGCAGATGCTTTCTGGTGGGTGACATTTATCTGAAATTACTTTATTAAAAGTTCAGTCCAATTTATTTATTTATTTTTTCCTACAACTGTCAGGCCAGTGACAAGGACTAGGGGGCAGGGAAATTATTTTATGATAATTTTTAGCAGTTGCAAAAACTTAGAGTACAAATATACACTCTATCTCTCTTTCACACACACACACACACACACACACACACACACACACACACACACACACACACACACACACACACATGCACGCACACATTCGCGCATGCTCATACTCACACAGTACTATAAAATAATGCCACAAAGACCAACAGCTCATACATTAATGAATGTTTATTGGAAAAAATACTTGTACACACTCTCCATATATGCATTGCAGCAACAGAGACAATACAATGGTCCTTTCCTGTTAGTCTCACAAATACCTCAAACAAATTTTAACACAGTTCAAAGCTTTTAACTTCCATCTTTTTGGATTCCCTATGGAAGATTTATGAATTTCTTCAGGTAAGCCAGGAGTCTATTCTCCTTTGCTGCAGCACAGTATCCTTAACTGCTGTTCCAGTTAAGGACTATGCCTGCATTGAGACCACAACTTCTGTAATAGAACGATAGCCCTGCTCTTATACACCATTTTTGAATTCAAAAACGTTATTAGAAAAGCAAACAGCAGCATTCTATAAATTACATTTTTAAACCTCTTTATTACATTACATTTTCAATGGCAATATGGGTTCACATGCATTAAGAGAAAAGACAACTAACAATAGGTACAGTTTTCATTAATATTGCTGTGCAGTATACACTTGTGTTTTCTTTTAACAGTTCTCATTCACTCCATTACATACATTTCACAATTCCTCCCTTCCCTTAAACCTCACATGTCCATCTGAATATTGTTCCAACAAATTCCATTTATTTCTAAGAAATGCACTCCTTCACTTTTCTACCAATCCCACCTCCAGTTCTTATCTCTTTGCAGTAACTTCTTTTACAGGTGGTCCAGATTTTGATTTCCATTTGCTAATATTTGCTTTCTTGGCATCCAGTAGCATTAAACACATTAAGGCTTTGCTATGTCTAGGCAATTAAGATCATTTACACAACTCAAAAGAATAATTTCTTTGAATTATTGCCTAGCAGTGTCAGTGATGCAACAGGTGGCACACTTGCCTTTGTTGCTGGAAGACCAGAAGCCTGTGGGTTATATTCTTACTCCAGGGGATTGGATCGCTGGCAATGCAGTGCAGCATTAGGAGGTGCTGCACTCCTGTGTGCGTCATCCTTTGGATGAGATGTTAAATTGAAGTCCATCTACTTCAGTTGACGGTGGCTTAACTTGATGTAAAAGATCTCAGGGCACTTATCAAACAGAGTAGGGGAAGTTCCAAGAGGACATGGCCAAATTTCCCCTAGTTGTAGAAATACCATCTTATGACTGCCCTGAAAAAAGGCCACTAGTCTAGTGAGATTACTTTAGTCAACATTTACTAGAACAGTGCCAATTTAGTTTTATTTAAAGGTAGCCAGTGTACTTTACCTTAGGGATAAAATTAACTTTATCTGAAAGCATGCATTCTGTTTTTCACATCTGACAAGAGAAGATAGATAATAAAAGTACAGACAGCAATCAGTGCAAGAGGGGACACAGGCTGTAACACATTTTTAGTAGTAATTTTAGATTAACAATTTTAGATTCAAAAGATTTATTCAAATGATTCAAAAAAAACTTTATTGTCATTTAGGACCACACACACGTGCAGCCTAAACAAAATTACAAATGTCAGCCTGAGAGAGAAATGCAGTGTAAATAACATAGATACAGTGGTATCAAAGAATAACATAAGAAAGAAAATAACAACACATATGACATGCAAGAGGTAGCTCACATTACATAAACACATTCAATACCCATTATCCAGTGATAAATAAATAAATACCCACCACCAAACCCCTACACTATTAAGATACGGAATAAATGCAGACTAGTGAATAGCAGCTGTTTAGTTACCATGTTGCACTTGTTAACCTTAAATGTGTTACTCAGTATAGCCATCATATTGCATAACAGTAATGCTGGCGGTAATTGCTCACAGCAGCAGAATTAAATGAAAAAACAAGGCTTCACTGTATCAGGTATTACGGTCGGTGTCCGTATTAATAAGTCTCACAGCTGTAGGATAAAAAGTATTCCTGAATCTGGTAGTCCTACAGCAGAAGGTGCGGTATCTCCTTCTAGACACAAGTTGTAAGAACCAGTTGTGGGCCAGATGGGTTGAATCAGCAAATATTTTATATGTTCTCTTTCTTACTCTTGCAAAGAAAAGCTCCTGAATAGAAGGGAGGTTTGTGCCCAAGATTTTTCTCAGCCACCCTCACCACCCTCTGTAGTTTCTTCTTCTCAGCAGCTGTGCAGTTGTTGAACCATGCTATGAAGTTGCTAGTGAGGATGTTCTCGATAGCTCCCCTGTAAAAAGTGGTAAGAGCAGACAGTGGGAGCCTGGCCTTTTTGAGCTTTCTCAGGAGGTAAAGCCTCTGTAGAGCCTTCTTGAATATATGGTTGGTATTAGCAGCCCAGGAGAGGTAATCAGAGATGTGTAGGCCCAGGAACTTGGTTGTTTTGGCTTTCTCTACTACCTCCCCTTTGATAGTGAGTGGTCGGTGAACTGCTGCCTTTCTCTTGAAGTCCATAATCATTGATTTGGTCTTATTAACATTCAGGTCAAGAGTGTTCCTGTCACACCAGGCAATCAAAGTGTTCACCTCATCCCTGTATTAATTTTCATTCCCACCACTAATTAGGTGATGCCTGTCTGCACAGCCATCAGTATGAAGCATTTGCTCCAAGTTGGAGGGCTATACTTCATTTTTTTAAACATGTTTAGTTTTGTTTGCTTATTCTAATTTTATAGTGGTTGCAGGGTTTAGGATGTATTAAGTTTTTGGTTTGAGGGTTTTCTTTGGAGCAAAAAGTCTGGAAAATGTGATATAGATTCAAATACAAATCAGGAGAAACAACTATATAAAGATCAGCCTGCCAAATAGCATGCGCATGTAAGTCAAAAGTTATAAATACACATCCAGAAGAATTGCTGTGTATAGTGGGTGCAGCTCTCAATTGCTATGACTACACTGTCCATTTTATTTCGGAATGTGAATGGCCTTACAGGTACTCAGAAAAAGCTAAGAGTGTTGAATTATACAAAAAAATGTAAAGTACAATTGCCAGTGTTTTGGAAGTCACATTTACATAGGAATGAGCATGTGAATTTGGCAAATAAAGGATTTCAGGATGGATATTCACCAGAATATCAGGGACAAAGGAAAGGGGGAGTTATAATACCAATTATTAGAAGGGCTCCAATACTAATAAAATAGAGGAAAGACAAAAATGGTAGAATTGTGGTAGTAAGGGGCTATTGGCAAGGGAGGAGGATTGGGAAGGAAATTGGCTAGGCTGAAAATGACACAAAAGGGCAGCTAGAATAGTACTTACCTGTGAACCTAAAGTGTCTTCATTCTGTAGAATGTCAAGGGTTACAGTTATCAAGATTTGTATTCAGGCCCCATATTTTCTTGAATTCTGCCACTGTCCTGTCTGTAGTCTCTTTTCAGACAAGTAATGAGATTTGTGAGTAGTCCAAGATTCATAAACCCTACATTAACCACCCTCTCAGTAAATGAATGCTTGTTTCTCACTCCAATGCCATAATATGCATGCCTTGTATATTCCAACTGTCCTGTTATTTACATATATCTTTTTATATTTTGATTATTTCCATTATTTATAGTTCCTTTGAGGTATAAAAATTGTACTCCCCATCTCAACCTCTTCTCAGCACTATACATATTAACTGTTTTAGTCTGCCTTCCTTTTGGCCTTTATTAGAAACTGTGCACAGCATTTTTCCAGTATCAGAACCACCTATTATCAGTTTATGCTATTGAGATGATATGTGAAGAGCCTACATTTGAAGGTGGTGCTTGTCAACTGTTTATATATAGTATTCAACATTTTATGTTTTGTCCTGCCATACTTCTGCCTGTATAGCTCATTATTCTACTTATTTTGCACCCCTTAGTTCATTTTATCTGACGTTGTCTGTCACCAAATACCTGTGTAATAATTCACTGAATTCTTACCTTGCAGAAAGCACTGTTACATTTTCAAACACATTTTATAGGAACATTAGAGGGACTATAAACTGTAAAAAGTATGCAACAATTGCAGTTGAGTGGTGAAACCAGTGATCAGATCATTCCGATAATATGGTTTTACGAATTACATCTTGTACTGGGTTGAATTTTCAAAAGCACTTAGATTGTAATTTCTGGTAAAACTTTTGAAAGTACAATTGAAAGTCTTTACTTGGCTTTTTTTATCCACACAATCATTTTGTAATAGTTATGTTGGATTTCTCACTGTCCACCTACAAACAGTAATAGCGATATTGTATGTTAGCAATTGTCTTAAGCCCCACTTGGTTTCAGCACTTTTGCTCTTACTATTTAATAGAAGGTTTCATTCATGGGAAGCAGGCATGGAGAAGGGATTTGGCTATATTACATAACAGAGTGTATGCAGTCAAAACAGGTTAGTTATTACAGATGAATGGTGAAACCAGGCAATTACAACATGGTTGTATATAAAAGCATCCTACATTTGAAGCTAACAAAATTCAGTTTTCTGTTTGAGGCTTTCCACAACAATTACAGGTTTAGTAAACATGGTGGTAAATAGGAAAAACTGGACAGGGCATCTGAGTGATTCTATTATTTTTGTTAACTGTTGTGAGATCCTTGACATCCACCTAAGCTAGCACCACCTGTGACAGATGGGACCTCAATTTAAATATCTCCTTTTAAGGGTGGCATACTCAGGAGTGTGGCATACCTTGTGTTGTACAGCAATGCCAGTAACTGGAAATTATTCCAAGTACTTTGGGTTTACATCCCCAAACCATTAAAAGGTGGACGTGCCTGGAGAGCATACAAAGGGGTTTAAAGTAAAAGTGACAGTACCTTCAAGGTATGCCTGCAACAGAATGTATAGGATTTTTTCTGAGCAAAGAAGGAAGACTGCATGGATGAGGTCATGAATACAAGTGGCTGGCATGACATTACTTCATGTAACATGTCTAGGCAATCACAAAATTACACAATGCAGATTTTTGTGATCTAGGAGATCTCAGAATACAGCCACTGCTATTTAACTCAGATATGATTGACTTAAGCTGGGTAAAGCAGAGTGTCAGAATGTCACCCCAATATGTAATTCCCATATTAGAGTTAACACTCACAGATGACTTAAAGGTGTCTCTCTGACAGACACCCTAGAAATGCAGAGGGGCTACACAGGATTAATCAAAGGCTGTTGATTGGCATGTGAAAGTGTGGGGTATCCTTGTCACCTTGAACAAGTGGCTTATACATGGATATATAGTGGTATGGCTGGCTATTGCACATGCCCCTATAAGAAAAATTAGTGTTAGGCATAAGGTGCCATATCAGCTGAGGAAGTGCACAGTATCTTTTGTAACACAGAGAGACAATGAAAAGGAAGCAGAGCACAACGTAGTATAATCAAAAATAGTATGCATATTACAGCATGGCTGCATTTTCTCAAGTATTGTCAATAAAGGAATGAGACATTGTATAATGTCAGTAATATAGCCAAAGGACAGATGGTACCCTTGTGATTAACATTCCTGCGGTGACTGAGTGAGGACTCCATACACATGGTCTCATAACAAGTGTTGTAATGAAGAGAGAATTTTGATCCAGACAGAAGGACATTTAGTGTTGTATGAAGGAATGGTGATAATGCAGTACGAACTATTCTTATATTGCGGAGCAGGCTTCCAATGTGTGCTATGTATTTTCAGTAATGGCAGTAACATAGGGTTATTACGTGTTCCATTTATGCAGGAAGGTCCCTCTATGGGCAGTTGTTTCCTGTTAAAGAACATCAAAATGGCAAACATCCAGAGATTTTTAGGACAAAAATGTGAAGTTTCCATCAATAGTAGCATAAAATCATTATTTTGTATTTGAAACACAGGTTTATATTATAACGATGAAAATGCAAAATCACGAACTCTGATAATATCAGAAATGCCGGACCTCGAAGTGATTTTAGTGAGATTTGGTACAGTGAAGATCAGAATATTTGCCCTTTCCTCATTGTAGTGCGATCCCGGAGTTGGTATATATATATATATATATATATATATATTTAGCAGGGGGTGGGGGGTGCAGCCCCCCCACAATAACTAGTTTGAGGTCTGGCATTTCCGATATTGTGAGCTTTTGTGATTTTGCATTTTCGTCATTATGATATAGACCCTTGAAACACCTACATATTTTAGGAAACAGAATAAACAAAGATATATATATATATATATATATGGGTCTACTATATAACTTCGAAAATACACTTCTTTGAAATGACACAGTAGACCCTGGGTTACGCGAAAGTGCACTTTCGTGAAACCCGCTTCAGCGAACAGGCTACGCACTGCAGCTTAGTGCAGTAGTCACGGACCTTAGGGTTAGGGCATGGGTCATGGTAAGGGGATAGCTAGTAGGGCTATCCCCTTACCATGACCTGTGCCATAACCCTAAGGTCCATGATGTCTGCCCCACAGTGGAGGACATAGCCTGTCCTCCACTGTGGTGTGGTAGTCATGGACCTTAGGGTTAGGGCACGGGTCTGGTAAGGGGATAGCTAGTAGGGCTATCCCCTTACCATGACCCGTGCCCTAACCCTAAGGTCCGTGACTATCGCACCACAGTGGAGGACATAGAACATTTTTCTAATGTCCTCCACTGTGGTGCGATACGTTAGCAGAAGCAGTGTTCGCCGAAGTGCACTTTCGCGGAACACAGGGTCTGCTGCATAATTTCAAAGAAGTGTATTTTCAAAGTTATACAGTAGACCCATACATATATAGATATATATATATATATATATATATATATATATATATATATATATATATATATATATACATATATATATATATAAAACAATGGTGGAGCTTTTCTCCCAGGACCTCTACTGAAAATGGGTTATTTATGACATAGTCAGAGTTTACTAGTAAAGAAATGGAAAGAAATAATAAACAAATTCTTCAAAAATTAACTTTTATTTTGCAATAAACTAGAGTCCAGTCCTTTGCACTAGCTGAAGGTGTGGTTTGTCCTGCAAATTTGTACATTTGCATAAAAAAGTCAAACTTTGCACACTTGGAGAGATAGTAACCCTAGAGTGACACTGTGTACAGTTGTGCAGGTGCAATATATGAAGTCAGGTGACAGCACACATATAATAAAATGATGTATGTTACATATAAGAAAATTATGTATCTCGTGTTGATTTGCCATGAGGGACAAGGCATCGGAGAGTTGTTGTGTTGTGTCTTTCGGCTTTTCCCGGTTAAGGGTTGCCACAGCGGAACTCCGGTCCGCTAATGATTGGCAGTTGATTTTTACGTGCTGAGTTGCCAGCCCTGACGCACAACCTTCAACAAAGGTACGTCCATTCATGCATGTCTCCACGCAGAAGACGCTCTAGCTGAGAGTCGAATTGGTCAGCGTCTTATTGTGAGGCAACAATGCTACCGCAGCACCACCACCGTGATACAAAGCATCGGAGAGTATGAGGTAGTAAACAGGGTAGGGTACAAGATTTGTCACTGCTCTGACATTGATGCAACGTATTTTGGAATGGCAACCATAGCTTAAATGACCTCATGTAAGACTAATCATTGTCAAACTGCAAATCAGCCACTATTCATGCATTAGAAATGGTTGGAGTGATGGCAAAAAGCCTGGACAGTATCGTTTCAGTTGTTTACAGTTAACCACAGTGGGACCAAGTACAAATGCACACAGTTGTAATGTAGAAAGGGAAAATGCTGAAACACGTATTGTACAAAGCATTAACTCACCAAGATGCAGCATGTATCCTAGGAAATAAACTTGACTAGTAGAATCAGCACAAAATAAAATATGAAATTTGAGGAATAGATGAGTTGTGTCTACTAGTGGTTAAACTTTAAGTTACTCCTGTTTCTACAGAATCAGAAGCAGCCAGATCATAAAATTCTGGGCACCTAGTATTTAGAAATCAGCACTTTAGACTAGAAAATGAAGATGCCTTTTATAGAGCTACCAGCAGATCAGAAAGCCAATACAATTAGCTAGTATTCAGAGACTAAAAAACTATAAAACATGGAAAGGAAGAAAAGACTCTTTCTACTACTGTCTGCAATCTGTAACATTCATATTCTTTCCACAGAGCTAGTGACAGTCGTGCCATAAAATCGTTGCACTTAGCTAACATTCAGAAGTCAGTGCAAAATAAAATACAAAATGAAATTAACAGAAAACTCTGTTTACACATGTTTTAGCTTTACGTTGCTCATCTGCTTTCCTGAAACGTAGTAGCAAGTCCAGGTCATGATATTCCTGTACTGCTAATTTTCCCTGAGAACATAAAAGCACCAGTGAAGCTAATGAATGATTCAGTGTGAGCTGTTGTGAATACAACTGCAATCTGAGATGGAATCTGGCTAAGAGCTTTGAAACTTCCTGTAGGCACCCCTCCTTCAACCCCCACAGTCAGAGGTGGGGCATGGTCAGACAGCCAGACTTGAAAATGTAAACAAAGACCAGAATCAAAACAAAGAATCCCTGGGTCTGTCCCTTTAAGAAGCTGTTCACTAGTAATGTTGTTCTATATCTCTGACATCAGTTTTTTCATTCTGTAGTTGTGTTATTGCCATTGGTAAGTGGGAATATGGGTGGGGAACTGTACAAGTATTGCTTAGATCTTCTTATAAAGATATATTATTAAATATTGTTAACAAATTTTAAACAACGATGTCTGCATAATGATTTTTTTCTGCCCAGTATTAGACCAGCTTGTAACCCAACAGCCCCTGTTGTGTTGTGTTGTGTGTGTTGTGTCTGATATATTTCTATTTTACTTCACTACATGGATATGCTGCCTAAACCAACAAAGAAGGTATCACTGTCACATAAACCTGCATTATCAGATCCTGAGAATAAAGTCATTGCCAAGTTTCTCCATTTCCATGGGGCATGGATCTTAGATGCATGGGCAGCTGTTAATTTGGTGACTGTGTCTGGTGGTAGGCAGTCAATAATGTTGATGCTATGCGTGGCCATGGCCATGACTGCAAGTATATTAGACATAGGACCAATGATACAATAAAGAATGCTATTAATAGTGCCAAGACTATGATATCTGAACGAAGAGCTACTGGGCGTAGACCTACTACCGAACCACCACTCACTAAGATGGAGGAGTTCCTGTTAACCGTAAGGAATCCAGGCATCTTAGATGCATTACCCAGTGCTGTGGGGGCAGAGATGGAACACAGCCACAAGGTGTCTACTAGTGATGCTCTAAGTATGAGATATATATTTATATGTGTAGAGTTATAATATTTTTTAAGTTGTCATTTTCTGTTCAATGCTTATACCTGATATCAATTGTAATTTTGTGTGTCTAAGGATATCTGGCATTGAGTTTCAATGCCCACCTGCACATGGTATAGGCACAAGTTATTTGTCTTCATTAATGTAGATAAATAGGTAGATAGACAATATCCCTTACTCTAAAACAACATTTATTTGTATTTGCAACTATTGTTGCTTTATTCTGGTTTATATAACATATTCTGATCATTTATTTGTATTTCTTCTGTTTTCCTATTTTCTTAGTGTACTCACAGGTCAGGTTGGGACCAGCAGTGCAGAGCTCCTACCACCTGATGTTAGAGGATTGCTAGCCTCTGAAAATGATAATGATGATGATGAACAGGCACAGTCTAGGATTGTAGGGTATGTTTGGCATGGAGGATGTGGCTACCACACCCTCTCCCAAAGTTTGTGCACAATTAGTATTCCTTATCTAGACCCATGACATGGAACAATCTGAGAGTGGACAGTTTGAAGGGGACATGGTTGAGCAGGGTAGTGTGGATACCCCAGTTGCAGAAATGGCAGAATCCCCCCCTAGCCTTCATGAGGGTGAAGTACCATACAGGTGTACACGTGATCTGATGAAGCAATTTTATTGTGAAAGTGCTTATCTTATTACATTTATTTTTATGTTTTGAGAGAGTTGTTATACATGCTGTCACTTCGTGGCTATGTTTCTGCTTTGGTATTTTGCACACTACATGGTTGTGATTTTTACCATACAGGTGTGTCTATAGAGGTGCTCAGAGGAAACATGCCTACCATTCACCACCTGATGATGTGCCAATATCTACCACCCAACATATGTGCAGGGCCATCATGGAGGCACAGGTAACTCCCACCTGGGCCTAAGAAGAGATAGTTAGAATACTGCATGTTATGCATTCTGACACGTGAGACTGCACAAACCATGTGTGGGACTCAGACTGAATGAATGACACACTGGACCATGCAATGTCTGTTATAGAATGCTGGGGGATGGTCAGCATCCCCTAGACTGAAGACCTGGTACATTGCCAGATGTTAGCCAACATGGCTGTGGCTATGCCAGATCCCACTCCCATAGTGGTACTACTTTCTCTGCTTCATCAGTGGTGGAGATGTCCAGATCCAGATGTGGTTGGCCACATGGTTGTGGACATAGTCATGATGAGACCTCATCCAGCAGACATCGTTCATGTTCAGGTAGCATACTGACATCTAGCCAGTGTCATGGAATTAGCAGTGCAACTCCTGGCAGTGGTAGTTCATATGGCCTGGGGCAGCAGTGATGAACTGAATCCTCTATCATGCATAGCTCATACACGTCCAGGACACCAGGGAGTAGAGCTATCACAACTATGGCCACGTTTCTGCAGACCCCCACACAGTACACCTCATGCTGCCCATGTCACTCCCCCCCACACACACACAAATGCGCTCGCACACACGGACACACACAAACTCGCTCTCACACACACACACACACACACACACACACACACACACAAATACACAAACTTCTTTTGTGTCAGTCTTGCAGCCCTGTAACCCCTACCCCATGTAAGTGATGATTACTGTGCCCTGCCCCTTGCACATATTATAAACCTTAGGGTTGAATATATCTGATGCACATAGTGGACAGCAAATGATTGCTTAGTCAAATTCTGGTTGCTTTGGCTTGATGACTTGATGCACACATTATAAGCAAGCTGGAAAGTACTTTTGTTCCACTTGAAAGCTTCATATTTGGTTTGGTCTGTATATGTTGAATATATCACACATATAGGTTAATGATGACATTCCTGTGTAGGAGATCAATAGTCTGCTCAAAAGCCAGGTACATAAATACAAGGTAAGCATTTATCTGTTCATCACAGGGTCATCGCTCACCTTTGTTACTGTTGCTGTTGCTGAGAACATTGTAGTCTGCGGTTGCCTTATACCTGAATCTCACAATATCCAGCCCATACATGGGTAAATACAGGTTGATTACTTTGCCCTTACTCCACTGTTGTGTGATCTTGGAGTTGGTATATGTAATTAGCAGAGTGTGTGAGGGGGCACAGGGGGGCTTGTACCCATGAAAAAAATGAGTTTTAATTTTTGTTTTTGATCATTTTAGATTTGATCAAAAATGATCGTTCTTTGGTTGTTCTGTATTGTGAATGTTTGATGTTTGATGATAGACTCATATGTATATACAGGTATATGTATGTATGTAAATATATATATATATATATATATATATATATATATATATATATATATTTATAGGTTCACTACGAAAGACCGAAAACCCAAAAGACCGACGCCCGTAATCCCAAGACCAAATACCCCAAAGACAAAAAGACCAACGGACCACAAACGCAAAATTCAAAATCGCGAACGATTGACACACACAGCACACACATACACATACACACAGTATCCCCCAAACCCAAACAAATAATCGTACACTATAGTTAAGCAGGGGGGCACCCCCCTACTTTAATATTCTAACTTCGAGATCGCACAAACACACACACAAGGCAAACTCACACCCATATATTACAGTCCCTCACACACAGACACACACCACAGTCACAACACACACTAACACACACTAAAGCCCCTCACAAACACACTTACACACAGATACTTACCTGAACCGCAACACCAGAAGCGCTAACTCAATATCCCTTAACATCAGGATTTTGAATTTCGCACTTCTGATCTTTCGGTAATGTGGGGTATTGGGCTTCTGGTCTTGGTAATTTGGGCGTTGGGATTCTGAGCATTCGGTATTTCGTAGGGGACCTATATATATATATATATATATATATATATATATATATATATATATATATATATATATATATATATATATGGAGAAGGGTGGTCTGAATGAAGCGGTCAAAGCTCGAATCATTGAGGCTGCAGCTATCTGGTACTGGATGTCATGGGTGGTATGTGACAGAAGAATGCCAAAGAAGCTGAAAAGTAAGGAGTGCAAAACAGTGGTGTAACCAGTACAACTGTATGGTACAGAAACCTAAACAATCAGTGCAGAGAATTTATGGAAGCAAGAGGACATGGAGATGAGGTGCCTGAGATGGGAGGTAGGATACACACTGTGGAACAGACAAAGAGATTTGGACACCAGAGCAGAAAACAAAATAGCTCTAATAGCAGAGAAAGTGAAAGAGCTTTTTTACAAATGAGGAAGTCCCTAAGTTGACAAAAATGCTGTGATTTGTTAAGCGTTTATGTTGTTAAGTGTGTATTTTTTTGTTTTGGATATTAAACTTTGTTGCCTGCTTTTCTGGTTTTGGTAGTGGTCCTTCCAAAATGCCTATATTTTGTGGATTACTAGTTATTTATTTTGCAACGTTTTTTCCCTTTTGGGTGGTTTGGAGTATTACTTCAGCACAGTAGGCAGTAGTGCATATAACCTTGGCAATGAAGGTAGTACCATGAATGTCACCTCTGTAATTTAGGCATTGGAACAAATAGTACCTCAGCAATAGTGGTATGACTATTACACCACAGGTGTGGTGTTATTATACTAGGACACAGCTGTTCATGAATGGGGCTGAATCACCAGAAATGCTTTGGAAAGCCATCTTTTCCTTCATAGTCTTGTAGGAGTTAGTCCAGGACATCCTTGTTTTTCAAGATTCCAACTGCATTTGAGTCTTTTAGTCAGAAATCAACTTTGCCAAGTCAGATGAAATAATGAATGCTTAAGTTTTTTTTTTTTTTTTTTGAAAAAATAGTCATAAACTATTTGGTTGACCCCCATCCTGATCTCAGATTAGAGAATAAAAGCAAACGTTATTTTCATGATAATGAAACTGGTGTGTGTGTGTGTGGGGGGGGGGTGCAACATTTCTGGAAATTTTCCTAGGCAGTTATTTGGGTAAGGCTAACACTGCTGCAGGACATTTTTCTGTTCCTGTTTATTTTGCATAAAAACATTTCATGTCTGACTCTGTTTTATTAATAAGGTCTTAGTGAACATGGTGCAAATGCTTAAGCATTAAAACAGTCACATTAAACACAGGTCAGAGGTTCATAGGTAGGTACCAGGCTATTGGCCTTAGGGCCTATATAACCTAGCCAAAAAGGTAACCTGGCTTTCGCCACCCAAGAAAATTATTTTGCTGTGCCCCTGTCGAGCAGAGCCACAGAAGTGATCCCCAGGGTGAATTTCCTTTCTCCCATCCAATCAAGATTTTTCTTGAAGAGTGCTAATGAGGAGCTTTGTTTGATATAGAAAGGTAGTTTGTTCCTGAGTATGGGAAGTCTCTGGGGCAGGAATCTATCCCTCTAGTGTGTTCTGTTTATTGTGTTGACAAGGTTTAGGTCCCTAGAGCATGTAGCTCAGAGGGATTGGAATTTATTTAAGTGGCACATGTTCAACAGCTCTGGGTTTGACATAGCTTTGAATGTTAGGCAGAGATCGCCTCTGAGTAGGCAATATGCGACTGAGTAAAGCTGGAGTTTTTTGAGACGGTCTGCATAGGGCATCTGTTTGAAGCCGGTAATCCTCTTTGTGAGGTCATACTGGTAATGTTGCTGCTTTTAGTGCTACTATGTTAGACTGGCATCTTATACTGAAAGAGTGATGATAAGCAGTGAGTAACAGTTACCCTACTGATGGATGAAGACTGAACGCTCGAGCTTCAGTTGCCTGAGGTTCAACCCACAGATGACCGGACTTCCTCCACAGGAAATCACTGTCGGTGAGTTGTGCCAGAAGTGACTCTTTTTTGGGGGAATTTCCCCCTTTTTTGAGTTGGTGTAACCTGGTAGATATAGACATATGTATACACACACACACACACACACACACACACACACACAAATACACACACACATATATATATATATATATATATATATATATGTGTGTGTGTGTGTGTGTGTGTGTGTGTGGGAGGCTTGCCCCCCCCACATTGGGAAATGCAGGGGGGCTTGAAGTTGCCTAACTGCAAAAACACTTAAAAAAAGTGTTTGTTACCAGTTTTTTTTAGGCAACTGCAGTTCAAGGATTTCACATCCTCACTGCATTCTCTTTCATCCACTCATAGTGCAATTGTTAGTAACAATGAAATGAAAAGGATGTTGTAGTGTTACTTAACGGAATAGGCAGCAAACATTAATCGGCTGTTGAGCAGTTTATTTGCACCAAAAATGCATGAAAAAAGACACTAGAAAGAAACTGTAAACCATTTATGCACAAAAATCATTAATGGTGGCAAAACAAATTATGTAGTATAAATAAAATCAAAGGAAATTAAAATACATGTGAAAATGTGGCACAGCTGCAAAAACTAGTCATTTTGGAATGAGACTGCCTGATGCAGCATATAGCTTTTGGTGTGGCATGCATTGTAAAAGTGTACAGAAGTGGTTACTGTCCAAGAAGGATTTAACACTCGAAGCACTGAGGATTACGTTGTCAGTAGGGATGATGCACTAATAATTCTGAATTACAACTAGATGTGACTGAATGCAATGTCACTAAGGGTGGTACTGACTGAGTACACAAGACACAGGAATGTTGTCATTGTGTCAGGATGTCACACAATGCCTGTGACTGCCTGGGAAAGGAAAAAAATGAACGGTAGGTAATGCCTAAATAAAGAGACCAGATTGAGCTAGTATGTAGATGGAAGGGTGAATAGAAGAGTGCAGGAGGTCAACCCTAACTACAGAAAATTAAAATAAGGGAAATAATGTGCATTCCTCTAAGATTCCTCCAGCAACCTGGAGCTATTCTTCTACAGAGATCAGGGAAAAAGACCATAATATTTCTCAGTTCAGGACAAAAGTGAAAACGTCCATTAAAGAGTACAAAATACTCCTGTTTCAGAGATAATGGCTAACTTATCTATTTATCTAACCAACAACTAATATTTTCTAGTCTCTTATACAGATGATCTCTACATCTGGAAATGTGTACAAATGTCAAAAATATATTGAAACTAGATGTAAATACTACTGCAGTTCAGAATGAGCTTTCATTACTATGTAACTTATGTTCTGATGTTTGAATACACTCCTGTTTCAGAGGTCTGTTGTTCATAGGTTCATAGGTTCATAAGTTCATACTAGGCTATCTGCCCGAGGGCATTTACAAGCCTAGCCCATAGTTTTGTGGCTTACGCCACCCCTTTAGTATGGGGAACTATACCCATTATTTTGCTGTGCCTCTGTCGAGCAGTGACACTGAGGTAATCCCTGGGGTATATCTGCGATCTCCCATCCATTGGTCAAGATTTCTCTTGAACAAGGCCAGCGAGGTGCTCTGCCTCACATATACCGGGATTTTATTCCACAGCATAGGGAGTCTTTGGGTGATGAATCTATCCCTCCAGCACGTCCTATTAATAGCCGTGTCGAGGTTTAAGTCTCTCGCCCTTGTGGCTCTGATGGATCTAGATTTTTTGAGGTGAAGCATATTCATCAAATCTGGATTTGACATGGCCTTGTATGTTAGGCAAAGGTCACCTCTGAGCAAGCGATGGCGACTGAATAGAGCTGGAGTTCTTTCAGTCGGGCAGCATAGGACAGATGTTTGAGACCCTTTATCCTTTTGGTGAGGAACTTTTGTGGCCTGTCCAGCTGCTGCAAGTGTCGGGTCAGATACATTCCGAATGGGGCATTGTACTCAATCATTGGTCTGATGAGTGATGAGTATAGGGAGACTATGACCTCCCTTGATCTAGATGAGAATCCCTTCATGATAAGGTGGGCAATGTAGAAGGTCTTCCTAACTACTTTAGCTACATGGGTGTCGAATGACAGACTACTATCAACCTGGGTCCCCAGGTCCCTGATAACTTCTTCTGTGCTCAGTGGATTGCCACCTATTTGGTAGCTAGGGGTAACCTTGTTTTTCCCGAAGGGTATGACTATGCATTTTTGGCATTTAACTTTAGGCCATGGCTCTGGCACCAGTTATCCGTTTCTGTGAGACCCTTCTGAAGGATATCTGTGTCAGATGTGTTTTCTACTATGGCGCCAGTTTGCAGTCATCTGCAAACTTTGTCAGCCATAATCCTCCTGTGTTTGCTTGTACTTCGGAAAAGTAGATGCCAAACAAGAGTGGGCCCAGGACTGAGCCCTGTGGTACACCACTTGTGACAGGCTTTGAGTCTGACATGGTGCCAGCAACTCTGACCCTGTGGGTTCTGTCACTCAGCCAGTTTGCAACCCATCTTGTGATGTATGGGTTAACATTTAAGCTGATGAGTTTTTCAATGATACCCGAGTGGGGTATTGTATCGAAGGCCTTCGCCAGATCGAGGTAGGCTGTATGGACTGCCTTTCCCTCATCAATGGCTTTGGTGACTGTTTCGAAAAAGTCAACTAAGTTTAGAAGGCATGATCTGCCTTTGACAAAGCCAAACTGGGATGGATCCAAAGTCTGCAAATTTCCTATGTCTTTATTTATGAGGTCCATTATGATCCTCTCCATGGCTTTGCAGATAAGGCTTGTCAAGCTAATGGGCCGGTAATTTCCAGGGTCGGTGGAGGCACCGCCTTTGTGAAGTGGGACCACAGTTGCAGTGCGCCACTCCCTGGGTACGTATCCAGAGGTAAGACTATGATTAAACAGCTGTTCTAGCTGTGGGTTTAATTCCTCGTTGAGTTCGTGGAGCACACAGCCGGGGACACCATCAGGTCCCATGGATGCTGTGTTTTTTGCTTTGGAGAGAGCAGTTCTCACTTGGGCGTTGGAGATGTTTGGGGGCTGCAATCGCTTGGTATAGATATCTCTCCTTTTGGGGGGGAGAAGTTTGCACTGAACCTGTCAGCCAGTATGTTGGCAATGTCTGTAGGATCAGTAATCTTCACATCATTTTGAACTAGTTCTGAGCATATCTGGGAGTTTCCTCCCAGGTTTCTAACATAGCTAAAGAAGGCCTTATGATTGTCTTTTGAGTCTTTAGCTATTTTTCTCTCAAAATTTGCTTTGGATGATTTTATGAGAGCTCTTAGTTTTTACTTATAGTGATCAAGGGTGTCTTACCTTTTAAGGATTTTGCTCTATCTTGTAGTAGCTTCCTCCTTTTGTTGTAGAGTTTGTTTATGGCTGGGGTCCACCAGACTGGACGCTTGCCTTTGGTACAAAGAGTCTTTGTTTTGCTTGGGATTGCCTTATCCATGCAGTCCTGCAGGTGCTGGTAGAAGGCATTTGTAAGTGATTCAGCGGCTTGAGTACTGTTTTCCGCTGGCTCGGGGCCTTAAAGGAGACCACACTAGTCTTTAGAAGTGTGAAGTCGGCTTTCGAGAAGTTTTTACTGTGGTCTTTTTATTTCAGGTGGGGGTGGGATGAGGACCTCCAGCGAGATTAGTTTGTGATCTGATCTCACCAGTGAGGGGTATACTTCGGTGTTGAACATTGTGCTCTAATGTTCGTGATGATGAGATCAAGTATGTTTTCTCCTCTTGTGGGGATGGTGACTAGTTGTTCCATGGCATTTGAGTTTATGAATTCCAGGAACTTTTGGGCTAGGGTGTTTGGGCTTGAGTAGTGTTCCCAGTCTATATTAGGGTAATTGAAGTCACCTAGTATGATGGTGTTTGGTGATACATTTATCCTCTAGTGTTTTCAGGAAGGCCATGTGAGGTTCCTGAGTTTGTGAGGTGGCCTGTAACATGCTACAATTTGCAGAGCAGTCTTGCCTATGGTTAATTGCACCTGGATGGTCTCCGATGCATCGTGCGTTGCCACCAGTCTTGAGGTGTGGGTGTCCTTGATGAATATGGATACCCCCTCCTTTCTTGGTATTGTCCGGATTTTGGGGCCGGAACGCATGATAAGAGGTAAAACCTGATAGTGCTGGGGTGCTCTCAGGAGCCTTGAACCAGGTTTCTGTCACTGCACAGACATCGATGTTCTCCATACTGAGAAGGGCCTCGAGTGCGTGCATTTTGAGATTTAGACTTCTGGCATTGAGCAGCATTACCCTTAGTTTTTTTCCTTTTTTGTGTTCTAGGGTGGTAGGTTTAGAATTTGAGCCTTGCCTAAAAAAGCCACTATGGGGGTGGCAAGAGCCTTTGCCAATATCCGGAATCCCAGGGGTGACAGGTGCAAGCCGTCCCTTGCGAAGCAGCGTGGCTTGTCCAGCATGTCATCCCAGGCAGACAGACATTGGATCCCCTTTGAATGACACCAGAGTTTAAGCCAATTGTTAAAGCTGATCATCTTATCTCTGTATTGTGGCATCATTCTTGGTGAAGGTAGGATATTGCTCAAGGTCAGGGTCATACCTGCCTGGGCTACATAATCAGAGAGCTCCTCAATGTCTCTTTTCATGTAGTCCAAGGAGGTACGTCTCAGGTCGTTTACACCAGCGTGGACAATGACTGAGTCGTATTTGTACCTGCTGTTGAGAGACCTGAGCGCTTGCGTTATGTGGCGGATTCTAGCGCCCGACAGGCAGCTTACTGTGACCTTCTCCTTACTCAGTCTGGTGAGCGGGACGTCAGTGTGTTATGTGTGTTATGCCATTTTGAATATTTGTGACTGACCAGTGTGCTAGCTGTGACAAGTATTATATTATATGTATTCCACTCTGTAGTTTGAGTAATAGATATGTATGGAATTCCATAAACAACATTTGTTTTATATCAAATGAAAATATATGTAACTCCATATATAATTCTTGTCTGTTTTCCTTTTCTTTTGTCTATGCCTTATGGCCCAGGAAGTGAGTGAAAAGGTTCCTCAGACCACAAACAAGTGGAAAAAGATACTACAAAGGCCTGTTCCCATATACTCTGTACAAAAAAAACTCCCACAAATAACATCTGGAAAAGAATCTTACACTATTCAGATTATTCAGATTTAGCACTTGAAATCTTTTGTTTATTAAAGACAAAAGTGCTAATTATGAATAGTTTGTCCCTGGAATTTAAAAAGTGGTACTTCTCCCTCAGAATTACATGTGGTAAGGGATTTACACAGCTGAGCTATTCTGAGAATCACTCATCTGGGAAAATTAACAGGGCCAGTCACGTTAATTAACATAGCTAAATGTTCAGATTCCCATTCATTTGAATGAGATGTGTGTGGAGGGAGGGGGGGTTTTGTGTGTGTGTGTGTGTGTGTGTGTGTGTGTGTGTGTGTGTGTGTGTGTGTGTGTGTGTGTGTGTGTGTGTGTGTGTGTATCTGTGGGAGGGGACTGCATGTGTGTGTTTGTGTCTGTGTGTATGTATCTGCCTGTGTGGTCAAAATAAGATGGGATAGGTAGAGTAGAGGTGCTTGTATGTGTGTATGTGTGAATGGATGAGTGTGTCAGTGAGTGTGAGGAGGCTGTGGGTCTGATGTAGCCTGTAGGTCAGTGTATGTGTGTGCATGATGAGCTAGGGTCAGTGTATGTGTGTGCACGATGGGTTAGGTAAAGCAGATGTGTCTGTATGTGTGAATAGATGAGTGTGTCAGTGAGTGTGAGGAGGCTGTGGGTCTGATGTAGGTCAGTGTATGTGTGTGCATGATGAGCTAGGGTCAGTGTATGTGTGTGCACGATGGGTTAGGTAAAGCAGATGTGTCTGTATGTGTGAATAGATGAGTGTGTCAGTGAGTGTGAGGAGGCTGTGGGTCTGATGTAGGTCAGTGTATGTGTGTGTATGATGAGCTAGGGTCAGTGTATATGTGTGCACGATGGGCTAGCTAAAGCAGATGTGTCTGTATGTGTGAATGGATGAGTGTGTCAGTGAGTGTGAGGAGAATGCAGGTCTGATGTAGGTCAGTGTATGTGTGTGCATGATGAGCTAGGGTCAGTGTATGTGTGTGCACGATGGGCTAGCTAAAGCAGATGTGTCTGTATGTGTGAATGGATGAGTGTGTCAGTGAGTGTGAGGAGAATGCAGGTCTGATGTAGGTCAGTGTATGTGTGCGCACATGCGTATGAGGAAGGATGATGTCATACTTCTTAACTCCCCCTAGACTAATGAATAAAGGCTGTAATATGGGAGGGGCACTAGACACCAAAGACACATTTGAAATATTACTCTAAGTAAATGAAAATACCAGCGGTAGTGGTGCTGCGGTAGCGTTGCCGCCTCACAGCAAGACGTTGTCCCGTTCGATTCTCAGCTAGAGCGTCTTCTGTGTGAGGCATGCGTGAATGAGCATGCCTTCGTTGAAGGTTGTGCATCAGGGCTGGTAACTCGGCACGTAAAAATCCACTACCAAACATTAGCGGACCGGAGTTCCGCTGTGGCGACCCCTAACCATAAGCCAAAAGACACAACAACAACTGTAAGTAAATGAAAATGTTAATAGAACAACAGATTGTTGTAGCTCAAGGCAGTTAATATAGAATAAGAAGTACAAAACTCTAATGTCTGGCATTATTCACTGACTGTATTCTTCCATGATGAGTGGCACTCAAAATGTAAGAGCCAAAATCATAGATGTTCTGTAAAATCAGGGACAGTTGGTAGATATGGGGATTTGTGTGTGTGTGTGTGTGTGTGTGTGTGTGTGTGTGTGTGTGTGTGTGTGTGTGTGTGTGTGTGTGTGTGTGTGTGTGTGTGTCTGTGAGAGACAAAGTATGAGGAGGGTGTCTGTGCCAGCATAATAATGCATATGCTTCCAGAGGTGATTACCACAACAAAATCGATGATTAGCTCTGACATTAACAGACATATAGATTAAATGATAATGAGGTTTGTCTTCATAGCTGCTAATCTATCTCTGAATTGCAGTTTTTTATGACTGGGAAAACTGCTTCTTTTTGACACAGCAATTTATGCTTGGGTCATGATTCTGAATCTGAATCCCAGCCTGTGACTACTTTCCTGGTATTTTTTATGGTTAAAAAAACTCTGAGTCAGTGAAAATGGGAAGTGACATTTTAATGCATTTAGAAGTATTTATAACTAAAGATAGTTTGACAGTTGCAGGAGTAGTTCCTGAGGAGGTAGGGGAAAAAAACTATAAATGGAACTGCATACGGGGCATCATTGTCTATAATTTCAATTGCTGGCTGTACAAACATGTTTTCAAACATACCTAGGGAACATCAGCAGCATCACTGAAGATATACAACAGTGACATTAAAATGCCAAAGGTTTTATAAAGCTTCTACAGCGCCATACTGTGTTCTAGCCAAAGGTGAAGCTGGAATTACAGGAAGTGTCACATTGTCTAAGGTTGAAAGGAGTGCATAGGTCATATTCATAGCTCCTGTGCTAAAGGAACCCAGAGTGAGGATTTGTGCACTTGTGGATTTCTTACACTTTCTATTACCACAATGATTACTGTGCAACATATTTTCCCATAGGCATAAGATATTTTTTCATTCCTAATGCAAGAAGACATTTTATAAAGATGGACTAGCACAAGTATATCTGGAAATCGAGGTAGACAAATCTGCCAAGCAATTGATAACAAAAGCAATTGGACTACATTTTTGCATTCAAAGAAGTACATTTTAAGTACATTTATAATTGCACTTCTCTTACCATTTAAACCAGTTTTGTGTGGCTTTTTGCTCTTTATCTGAAGTTAAAGCTGTTAATTTAAGGCATTTTATAGTCTGCATTGCTTTTTGGTTTCTCTGGGCCTCGTTGTTTTTCTGAGTTTGGTTCTCTCCCACTCTCTCTGTTGTTTCTTTGATTTTATACTTGGAGAACTGCCTGCCCCTATTGTATCACTGGCCCTAGACGTTCCTCCTAGTTTTATTCCCTCTGCTCATCTTATTGGTCAATGACAGAAGAAACTAGGAAGGCCATCCCCTTATACTGTTAGTGTACCATGACATTGCTTTGAAGTGTGCGTTCCTCATTGCTGGCTTGTTAGCTAGTCATTAGACTTGTTTCTGGTATCTTTTCAGCTGTGGCTAACTAAAGTCTGTTTTTGCATTAACAATAGTGGGACTGCAGTTCTAGGGGAAGCAATTACTTGCTATAGCCAGTTGGTGCCTTTTCACTTTTGGTCAACCAAAGTGTGTTTTTACATTAAGAAGACTGGGACTGCAGTTCTAATGGCAGTAGTAAAGTAGCCTGGTCAGTCTGAGTTAGGAAACACACAGGGAGGCTTAAAGTGAGATTGTTTCATCAGCCAGAGGGCCTTTTAGGGACTTAGTTGGGTGTTAATCTGCACTTCAGAGCTATTTGTGTTGTGCTTTACATTAAAAAGTTCCAGCATCATCCATCTTGTTGCTGAAGGTGTTTGTTTACCTGGTCTCCCTGAGTAGGGTTGCACTTGGGGAGCTTAAAGCGTAGTCATTTATTGGCCAGAGGGCACAGGGGTTAGTTTTCAGCTTTTCTGTGTGCTATAAATTAGGTGCATTTTTGTGGAGCTGTTCACCACTCAGTGTCGGTTAGCAGGAACCCTGTAGAGTAGCAGATCTATAAAGCTAGTACTTAGGGCTTTAATCTGTAACACAGAAAGGCTTTGCATGGAGATAAGCTTAGGGCAGCTAGGTAGTGTCATGCAGTGCTAAGATCATTGCACTATCTAACATCTTGCCTTCACCCTAGACACCACTCAGGTGACCCCATAAAAACCAAGACCATAAACCATAATAGTCCAACCCTAATACAGGTCCTGACAACATGGATTTACAATGTCCTAATGTCTGTGTGGCCAGCTTGGTAGATATGGGCATCCTGAGACAATGAAGCAATTGTCTTATGTAGTCAGACAACCACTTAATCCTTAACTCATTCCCTCCAATGGAGCTCTGGAAGTCATTGTTAACTTCAAATGGGCGGAGCCTAAGCTTTTTGACAGAATCAAATTATGTCCTTTCATTTCAAACGAATGTTTATATCTCTGGAACCATAGGGGTTACTAAATATGTATGAATGACAGACTCTTCAGCACAAACTATTTTTATAATGTCAGTATTCTTTAGATCCTACTTCTTAAAATGAATTTCCTAAGTCACAGTAAATATAGTAACTGTTGGTAGTATTTTGTAAACAACTTACAGTATCTCAGAAACCATTCAAGTTACACACATACTGTCAGCAGCATTTTGTTCATCTGTCTGAGAGCTTTCATGGGAGGCTAAGCAGGTCTGTGTTACTTGGTTCTTGAGATATTTAGAAAAACATATAATTTATATCAATATAAATAAATATTATATGAACTATTAATATCACTTTACCTGCACTATAAAGAGGTCAACTATTAGCACAGTTGAGGTTGCCATTGTGTAAGCTTTAAGATGAAATCTTTGAATATCTTGTATGTGGCATGGTTTTTGAATTATCAACATAAATATGAACAAGCAATATTTGATGTCTAGAGGTGTCAGTAGGATGTAACTACAGAAGCACCTGGAGGTGTCACTCAGCTGTAATGATTTAAAAAAAACAACACAGTATATGAGAGATGTACATATAGTACTTGTTTGGAGGGAAAAATCTTGCTTATAAACAAGGTTGTCAAATAACACACACTACATCCTTCACACATACTGTTCGCCACACACATAGACCTTCTTATGCTGAGGTGCTTAAAATAAACCTGTCCAAACCTTAAAAAACTTCATAAGCCACCAAACTGCAACACCTATCCTTAGCAATTACTAAAACACACACCAAAATCAACACCTAGTACTATACATAAGCCTACACCCAATGACCCCCCTAAGAACAAAGTCCATAAGGCAAGCAAACACTTTACCTAGTGCTTTTGTCATACGGGATTCTATTGTATGACACACAGATACTTGCCTCATCAGGACAGACAAGGAGAAGATAACAGTTAGTTGCCTATCTGGGGCTTGGATCCACAGTTTCACACACACACTCAGGTCACTACACCACAAGTACCAAAAGGATTCTATTATAGCTCATGTCTCTTTCTTCCTGGTCTGTTAACCATGTCCTCCATGATGATAGATATTGAATTCCCCTGAAGTGACACCAGAAATTAAGCCAATTATTAAAGCCAGTAATTTTCTGTTCATACTGTGGCATCATTCGTAATGAAGGCAGAATGCTGCTCAGTGCAAGGCACTTATCTCCCTCCACTCTTCCCTCATTAAGCCAATAATACGGGATTCTATTGTATGACACGCAGATACTTGCCTCATCAGGACAGACAAGGAGAAGATAACAGTTAGTTGCCTATCTGGGGCTTGGATCCACAGTTTCACACACACACTCAGGTCACTACACCACAAGTACCAAAAGGATTCTATTATAGCTCATGTCTCTTTCTTCCTGGTCTGTTAACCATGTCCTCCATGATGATAGATATTGAATTCCCCTGAAGTGACACCAGAAATTAAGCCAATTATTAAAGCCAGTAATTTTCTGTTCATACTGTGGCATCATTCGTAATGAAGGCAGAATGCTGCTCAGTGCAAGGCACTTATCTCCCTCCACTCTTCCCTCATTAAGCCAATAATAGAGTACAATGCCCCATTTAGCATGTACCTCACTAGACACCTGCAACAACTGGAGAGGCCACAAAAGTACCTCACAAAGAGGATCCTAGGCCTTAAACACTTGTCCTATATGGACAGACTCAAAAATCTCCAACTATTCTGTCTCATATCGCCTACTTAGAGTCGATCTCTGCTTGACATACAAAGCCATGACTGATCCAGCTCTGTTAGAAATGCTACATCTAATGAAATCCCAATCCCTCTGCACCACTTGCTCCAGAGACCTCAACCTCATTACTACAATCAACAGAACTTGCTGGAGGGACAGGTTCATAACCCAGAGACTGCCCATGCTATGGAATAGACTTCCCATACATGTCAAGCAGAGCACCTCACTGGCCCTCTTCAAGAGAAATCTTGATGAGTGGATGGGAAATAGAAAATTCACCCCAGGGATCGCTCCAGTGGCTCTACTCGACAGAAGCACTGGGAACTAAGGTCGGGTGGCACAATGCCAGGGTAATCCTATGGGCTAGGCTTCTAAAGGCTCCAGGGCCATTAGCCTACTACACAAGTATGAACCTATGAACCTATGTGGGTGTAAATGACCTGAGACATACTTCACTGGACTATATGAAATGAGACATTATGCATTTCTCTGAATACATGTCACAGACAGATAAGGGCCTTGCACTGAACAGCATTCTGCCTTCATTAAGAATGATGCCACAGTATGAACAGAAAATTATTGATTTTAATAATTGGCTTAATTTCTGGTGTCACTTCAGGGGAATTCAATCTCTATCATCATGGAGGACATGGTTAACAGACCACTTTGCTTTGCCAAGGATGGTCTGCATTTTCAGATATTGAATAAAACTCTGTCCATCCCCTTACAGTCTTTTTAGGCAATGTCAAAATGACAAAACTACCAACATAGCAAAAAAAAAAAAAAAACTCAAAGCAAACTTAAGGTGTTACTGCTCAATGTTAGCAGCCTAAACAAAAAATTCTACATCCTACAAGCTCTCCTCACTATGGAGAATGCAGACATCTGTGCTATTATTGAGACTTGGTTTAAAGCTGCAGAAAGTACTCCAGCAGTGAAGGGCTATAGTGCCTTTCAAATGTTTAGACCAACAGCAGCACAGACAGGGAATAAAGGTGGAGGTGTCTCAATCTATGTTAGAAGCAAATAAAAGTCTAGGTTGTTTAAACAGGATGATGCCCTGGAGTTCATCCACATCCAAGTCTACATAGATAAGGTTCTGTAACATGCACTGGCCAGCTACAGGTCACCCTCTATGACCCATGAAGCTCACAACTCTTACCTAGACCTACAAGAGGGGCTTACCATGCAACCAAATACTCTGTTCATGTGAGACTTTAACTATCCCTCTATAGACTGGGAAATGTACACTGCCTCTAATGTACAGGCAGTGTTTTCTTGACTTCATTAACACAAACATCCTGGACCAGATAGTGCACTCTCCAACCAGAGGCACAAACATATTATACCTATAACTCACCACCGGGTCTATATTAAATCAATGAAAATCCATTACATCGAATACTAAAACAGCGACACGTATTACTCGAACCGCAAAAATACCGAACGCACTAAACCGCGAAATTTAAAATATCGAACATTCATAGTCGGCCAACCCCACCACCCACTACATACTGCCTACCCAAACAAATAAATAAACCACATACATACACTAACCAAACCCTACTCCTAACCCTAAAGTAAAGCACCAAAACTCAACTTCTAACCCTACACTAAACCCCACATACACAACTATCTATGCACTACCTTTAACCCCTCCCTAACCCTAAGGTCCGTAACTACCGCACACTTCTCCTATGGAGATATACCCAAACAAAATAAATAATACACATAAATATATTTAACAAAACCCTACTTCTAACACTACACTAACTCTTACACACATTACCTATCTATACACTTACCTTAACCCGCACCCTAACCCTAAGGTCTGTAACTAACGCACACTTAACTTACGGAGCTATACCACAGATGGGTCAACCAAAACACTTCGACATTTCAAATTTCGCGGTTTTTCACGTTTGACAATTACGTATTTCGAGCAATACATGTCTACGATTTCGTATTTGCGTAAACAGAGTTTCAACAATCTAATAGGAACCCCTCACCACCACAGGAGAGCGTTGCACCACCCCATGTCAAGCCCTCATTTGAAGTTGGACCACAAAGCTGTCTCCCTCAAAATAAAATTCAACCTGGAAAACCCAACTAAGCCTGTATCAGTTAGGAACTATACTAATGCAAACTACAACCTAGTAAGAAATGGTTTGTCAAAATTCACAGCTCCCCACACTCCTGAGAAAACAGCTACCTATGCAGAATTAGTTGCAGAAACCCCTGTACAAACATGGAAAAGGCTGCATTGAGGCTACCATACCTAAAAGAAATAAGCCCAGATCTAACACCAAAAACAAAACAGACTGGTAGACTCCTTACCTTAACAGGCTATATATAACAAAAGAAAAAAGTCTTGGCCAGAATCAGAAAGAGTAACTCATAGAGATAAAAACTCGCTGATTCAACTAAATAAAAAACTAAGAGGTTGAATAAAGTCCATCAAGGCCAATTACAAGGTCAGGATAGCCTACAAGGCTAAGGACAATCACAAGGCCATCTTCAGCTATGTCAGGAATCTTAAAGGTAACACTCAACATTGTGAAGAACCACTGGTAAATGGCACAACTTTCACTGTGCAGGGTGATACAGCAAATCTACTGGCTTATAAATTTAGCTCTAACTTCACCCCCACTAACCCCTGTGAAATCCCTTCTAGCATATTCCCCCCAAATATCAACAGGGATCAGGTCCTGGAGGCACTAGCTACAGCCAAAAACACTGCTTCAGTGGCCCCGACAATATCCTCACTTGCCTCCTAAATAACCTAAAATATGACTTATCAGGACCTTTTGAGACACTCTTCACTTAAAGCCTCTAAACAGGTTGCATGCCAGGTGAATGGAGGGTTGCAACAGTCATCCCTCTTCATAAGGGTGGACCATCAACTGACCCCAGGAACTGCAGACCTATTAGTCTGACAAGTCTAATATACAAAGCCATGGAATAAATTATCATGGAAATGATCAATAAAAATATTTGCAACCGACAGACACTGGACTCATCCCAGTTTGGCTTTGTTAAGGGATGGTCTTGCCTACTTAACCTGGTAGATTCTTCAAGAGGGTCACCATATCTATGGAAGATGGGAAAATGATGCATACCACCTACCTTTACCTGGCCAAGACATGCAATACAATACCCCACTCATGTATTGTTGGCATACTCTCAGAACTAGACATAAATCCCTTCTTGATTCACTGGATTGCCAGCTGGCTCACAGAAAAGACCCAAGAAGTCAGGATAGTGAGACTACCTCCACCAAGAGATCAGTCACCAGCAAAGTACCCCAGGGCTCGGTGCTGGGCCCGTTCCTGTTTGGTATCTACTTCTCGGAAGTCAAGGCTAATGTCAAAGTTCTCTAGCTCACCAAGTTTGCAGATGACTGTAAATTAAGAGCTATCATAGATTCCCCTCATGACACCAATATTCTACAAGAGGGTCTAACACAAACAAATGACTAGTGCGAAAGCCACTGATTAAAACTCAATACAAGGAAATGCACTAAAGTGCTTTTTGGGAAAGTGTCCACCCAAGCTAATTACTTCATCGATAAAACACCCCTAAGAGTTGACTCGATAGTTAGGGATCTGGGAACAGATGTAAACAGTAATCTGGCTTTCGACCATCATGTAGCCAAGACAGTAAGAAAATCATTCTGTGTCACCCAACTCATAAGCAACAGTATGGCATCTATACCTCTCATCCTCTTAGTATAAGAAATCTGGACAAAGCCTAAAATAATGGGGAGACAAAAGCCCAAAAATAAGGACAGATTTTAAATATTGCTCTCGATGATTTGCCAGAAAACCACAAATTTTATGCTGAACAGACCAAAAATATGAGACAAAATCTGGACATTCTGCAAAAATCTGGACAATTGAGAGGTATGATGGCATCTAGGTCCAAGGAAGTAGTAGTACCTCTCTACTTAGCCCTTGTGAGACCCACCATTGAGTACAATGCCCCTTTTGGAATGTACCTAGTCAGGCACTTGTAACAGATGGAATGCCCTCAAAGGTTCGTCCTCAGTATGAATACCCTGTCCTACACAGGTCATCTTAAGGTCCTATCTCTGTACTCAGTCTCCTACAGGTTACTGAGAGGCAATCTATGCCTAACAGATACAATGTTCTTAGATCTAGCTCTGATAGATCTCTTACACATCTGCAAACAATGCTAGATACACTAGATTCAAGGACCAGAACTTTGTCTGCAACAGAAATAGAACCTGCTGGCAGGACCAATATGTGCCTGAAAAGATCCCATGCTATGAAATAAGCTCTCCATTTACATGAAGAAGAGTTCATCCCTGACCATGTTCAAAAGAAACCTTGACCACTGGATGGTAAACCATAAATTCACCCCTGGCCTGGCCTGGCTCCCATGTCTCTGATGGAAAGAAGTCAACAGTAAGTAAATTAATTACCATAACCCCTCCACCCCCTGCACACACACACACACACACACACACACACACACACACACACACACACACACACACACACACACACACACACACACACACTCACACACGCACACATAATCCTTAGCTACCTCCTTGCAAACATACACAACCATATAAGCACCCAAGGAACTCTGGGCCAAACCTGGGTTGGGTTGCATGGCTAGTCTTGTAAAGACTGTGGTAGTTGTTAGCCTAGTAAAAACCTATGAATCTATTACTGATGACTGCTGCCTGACTGCAATGCCATACACTTTTCGTATAAACATTCCTGTGAAATCAAGTTTATTGGAAAGAAGCAACATGGCAACGCTGTGATGGAGTACCACAGTTAACATATGAGATATGAACAGGGCTCCATGGATCCACTAGATGTGCATCGCATCACCAACAATTACCAGTAATGCACGCCCTTATTGAAAGGAAAACAAGAAATGAGCTGTATTGTCCCAACTGTATGAAACTTTCAGTAAAATACAGTCAAAATGCAATGATTTATTGTAACCTGAATGTGCAACATGAATAGAACAGTTGTCTACATGTCAAGAAACCCTAAAATGTAAATCTAGTATGGTGATTAATCCTATGTTATGCAACACAATGCTGGACCCTTTACCTGAGGAACACTTGTAGACTGAGAATATGGTGTTCCTTGCTTGCAGGTTTTTATGCTGGCCTGTCACTGACAATCAAAATAAAGGCTTACAAGATGTTGTATTGGCTAACAAATGGTACAAACACACTGCTGTTGCCATGACCGCCCTTTCACTCTTGGGAATGTCTGTCAGTATCAGATTACAGTATACCTATTGCATACAAGAGATCTCTGTTATTAATTCCACGGATGCACCGTTCAAATGGCTAGTAGTTATTTGCATGGAAGTGACAACCTCTAAAAAGGATATTGCAGCGTTATGAACAATATTAGCAAAGAACAGCATTCTTGTTGGGAGTCTATTAATATTATTATTCATTTATTTGTCTTTGTTTAACTGGAAAGTCCGACTGGGTAATACCCATTTTCAGCTGAGGCCCGAGGAGAAAAGCTCCATTTGTTTACATTGCATTATACTTAGCTCCAGTTGAACACAGAGTAGTTACATTTCTATTTACATTTATAAATACATAGTAGTTACATTTATACATTCTAAGATTTTAGAGGTAGAAGTTATTATAGGTTCATAAGTTGGTATTAGGCTATCAGCCCTAGGGCCTATACAAGCCTAGCAATAACAATTCCCTGGCTATTTCTTCCCACAGTATTTACTTCCTTGGACCCCTGTCTAGCAGGGCGACTGATGTGATCCCTGGGGTGAATTTCCTATCTCCCATCCAATCATCTTTTGAAGCGGGCCAAAGAGGCACTCTACTTGACATGTATTGCCAGTCTATTCCAGAGTCTGGGGAGTCTCTGGGTCAGGAACCTATCCCTCCAGCATGTTTTGCTCATTGTGATGACAAGGTTTTGATCCTTGGAGCATGTGTCTCTGAGGGATTGGGATTTCTTTAAGTGAAGAATGTCCAGCAGCTCTAGGTTTGACATGGCCTTGTATGTTAAGCAGAGATTGCCTCTGAGTAGATGATATGCGACAGAGTATAGGTGGAGTTTTTTTAGACGGTCAGCATAGGACATCTGCTTTAGGCCTGTGATTCTTTTAGTGAGGTATTTCTGCGGCCCTTCCAGTTGTTGCAGATGTCTTGAGAGGTACATACCAAATGGGTCGTTGTATTATATAATGGGTCTAATGAGGGATGAGTACAGTGGGACAATGACCTCCTTTCTTCTGGATGAAAAGCCCTTAGTGATGAGGTGTGCCACATAGAAGGATTTCCTGACTGTTGTGGTGATGTGGTTATCGAAGGTGAGACCACTGTCCACCTGTGTCCCTAAGTCTCTTATCACACTTTCGGTGTTTAGTGTACTGCCACCTATGTGATAATTCAAGGGTACATGTTTTTTCCCAAAGGGGATAACCATACATTTCTTGGCAATGAGCTTGAGCCCATGGCTCTGGCACCAAACATCTGTTTCTGTAAGGCTCTTTTGTAGAATATCCACATCATTTGGGGATTCGATAATGGCTCCCAGTTTGCAGTCATCTGCAGACTTTGTTAGCCAGAGTCCCTTAGTGTTGGCCTGTACTTCGGAGAAGTAGATGCCAAACAAGAGTGGTCCCAGGACTGAACCCTGAGGTACTCCACTTGTCACTTGTCTGGACCTAGATTTGGAGTTGGCTACTTTTACACCGTGGCTTCTGTCAGTAAGCCAGTTGGCAACCCATCGAGTGACATAGGGATTAATGCCCAGCTTAGTAAGTTTATCTATGATTCCAAAGTGGGGGATGGTGTCAAAGGCCTTGGCAAGGTCCAGATAGCTGTGTGGACCACCTTACCCTTGTCCACAGCTCTGGAGACTGATTCAAAGAAGTTAATCAGGTTCAGGAGACAAGATCAGCCCTTCACGAACCCAAACTGCATGGGGTCCAGTGTTTGAAGGGTGCCAGTGTCATTGTTTATAAGTTACATGATAATATGTTCCATGGACTTGCAGATCAGGCTTGTCAGACTGATGGGGGCGGTAGTTCCTGTGATCCAAGGTAGATCCCCCCTTGTGGAGTGGGATAACTGCAGCTGTGCGCCACTCAGTGGGCACGAAGCCTGAGGTGAGGCTATGATTAAACATAACACTTAGGTGAGGTGCCAGTTAATTTTGTAGTTCATGTAGTACACAGCCTGGGATGTTGTCTGGTCCCATGGATGCTGTATTCTTAGCTTTGGAGAGTGCGTTTTTTACCTGTGTGGCCGTTATTACTGGAATTTGGCAATCTTTCAGTATTGAGATGTGCCCTTTAGGGGGTGAGAGGGGGGTGAAGTTTGCACTGAATCGATCTGCCAGGACACTGGCAATATCCTTGGGATCAGTATATTTAATGCCATTCTGTTGTAGCTCAGAGCAGATCTGAGCATTGCCATTTAGATTCTTGACATAGCTATAGAATGCCTTGTGGTTGTCTTTGGAATCTTTGGCAATTTTATTTTCATAACTAGCTTTGGAGGATTTTATGAGGGATCTCAGCTTCTTACTTAGGCTGGTAAGGGAGTTTTTTGCATCCTGGGATTTTCCTCTTTTCTGCAACAGTTTCTTCATTTTGTTGTAAAGTTTGTTTATGGCAAGGGACCACCAGATTGGCTTCCTTTTTTGGAGAAGAGTGTCTTGGTTCTATTGGGGGTGGCATGATTCATGCACGAGTGGATGTGCTTGTACAGTGCCTTAATGTAGGATTCAGCAGTCGAACTTTCAGTTCCCGTCTGCATGGGTGTCATGAAGTTTGTCACTTCTGACTTGAGTAGCATGAAGTTGGCTTTGGATAAGTTTTTGTATGGAGGTTTCCTTACTGGGGGGTGGGGGTGGGATGTGGATGGCAAGAGTGATTAGCTTATGGTCAAACCTGACCAACGAGGGGGTGACTATAGGTGTGGAACATCGATTTCCCATGTTGGTAATGACCAGGTCTATGATATTGGAGCCCCTGGTGGGGCTAAGGATTAGTTGATCCAGGGCGTGGGAATTTATGAATTCCAAGAACCATTGGGCAAAGTTGTTGGTACACAAGTAGTTTTCCCAGTTAATGGCAGGGTAGATGAAATCACCCAGTATTAGGGTGTTTGATTGTATCTTAATATTTTCCAGTATGTTTATAAAGGTGTAGTGAGAATCTTGGGGCATGGTGGGGGATCTGTAGCAAGCTACAATTTGGATTGCAGTTTTACCTAGTGTTAGTTGCACCTGGAAAATTTCAGATGCATTGTGTTGGGCAACTAGCCTGGTGTGAATATCCTTAGTGAATATGGACACTACTCCACCTTTAGTGTTTTGGTCCTGGTTTGGTGACCGAAAAGTGTGGTAAGAGTTGTAGCCTGGCATTGCAGGGGTGCTCTCTGGAGCCTTGAACCAGGTCTCAGTTACTACACAGATATCGATGTTCTCCATTTTTAGGAGTGCCTTGAGAAAGTGCATTTTGAGGTTTAGACTTCTAACATTGAATATCAATATCTTCATATTTTGCATGCTTGTACCTGTTACAGTGGTGGTTTTGTCCTTTGAACTTTGCCTAAAAAAGGCACTATAGGGGTGGCAAGTGCCTTAGCCAGTAACCTGAATCCCAGGGGCGACAGGTACACACCATCTCTGGCAAAGCATTGTGATCTGTCGATCATGTCGTCCTAGACAGACAGATACTGGATCCCCTTTGAATGACACCGGAAGCTTAGCCAATTGTTGAAGTCAGTAATTTTGTCCTTATACTGTGGTATCATTCTGATCGAAGGCAGGATGCTACTCAGAGCTAGGGTCATACCTGCCTGGGCCACATGATCCAAGAGCTCTTCCATGTCTCTTTTCATGTAGTCCAGGGAGGTACATCTCAAGTCATTCACTCCAACATGGACAATGACAGAGCTATATTTGTACTTGTTGTGGAATGACTTGAGTGCATGCGTTATGTGGTGGATACTGGCACCTGAAAGGCAACTGACTGTAATTCTCTCCTTGTTCAGCCTGGTGACTGGGACATCAGTGTGCCTGACTATAGAGTCACCTATGACTAACGTGTTAGGTATGTTTTCTTGCCTCAGGGGCTGTTGTTGGGTGGCACACTGGCGTTGTGAGCTATGTGACACTTTGGTTGTGTTTGGTGTTTGTTTGCATTTCAGCTTCGGAGGTCCTTGTTGCTTGGGCAGATTACTGTTAAGGACATCCACATATGTGGGTTTAGTGTTGCTATGTCTGGGTGTTGGTGGTGTGGGTTTAGAAGTCCTATGTGTTGCTTGAGGTGTAGTGCGGGTGTTAACTTTCTCCTCTTGACTGTCTAGCACAATCTTGGGTGGAGAGAGCTTTGCTTCCAGTTTGGCTATGTAAGTGCATCTCTCGCAGGTTGTAGTGTTGGGTGGTAGAAGGAGAGGGTTGTCTGTGTACATGAGGCAATTGCTACATTGCCCCAGTATGCCCAGATTCACCAGGTGGACAGGATAAATCAACATAAGCTGACCCTTGGACATGCCTGGTTTGGTGCTTTTTTTTTTTTTTTTTTTTTGTAAAGTACAAGAGCTGTTTTCCCTTACCTTAGCAAGATACTTTGCAATTATAGGCTGTTTAGTGCCTACGATTAATTTCTCCTTATTAACAAGGGGAAGAGTTGAGTGCTTGTATCAGTTTAAGGCTTCCTAGTGCTTTCCAGCAGGTTTTAAAGATAGTGCTAGTCAAAGGGATGCTTGAAGGTAAGATGAAAAAAAATGGCTTATCCTAAACACTGCAGTGTGCACTAGAGGAGTTAGATGTGAAAGTAGGTAACTTAAGTTTTGACTGTCTAAAAAGCTGTGTTAGTGGAGACTCACTATTTTTAAAACAGCAAGATAGATTGAAAGTGGGTGGTCACTTTTGTATTCTGGTACTATGGAATACAGTAGGATGGCCAATAAATTTAAATAGTTGAAGGGGAGTGATTTCACAAAATGATAATTTTGTGCTTACCTACACAAGCCAGTAAAACCAGACAGGAAATGAGATATATTATTATTAAAGAGAAAGCCCATGTGCTGTTAAATTAGAGATCAAAGGTTTATGCAGTTTGGCTAGAACATCTATGATTCACTCAATAAGAGGTAAAATTGATGACCTGGAAGAGAAAGTTGCCAGCTTATCGAGTAAATGTAAAGCAACCAAATTTAAGAATCAGTCCCTGATGAAGGCATATAAACAGCTTCCTCAACAACTAAATGTAACATTAAAGGAACAAACACAGCTTTTCCTGGAAAGAGTTGCAAGCTCAGTCTTGACTGGAAGGGGAAAGACCTGGTAAATTACCAGAATAAAAGCTTAAACTCAGACAGAAAGTGACCCTTTTTTTTTGGATCAAGAGGCTGTCCCTCCAAAACATTAATTACTAATCCTAAAGGTATTAACAATGTTTTAAGGACTTTTCTCAAAAATTATATAGCAATGCTTTCTCTTCCAGTCTTAGTCAAGAGTGTACGACTTCATTATTAAACTGGTCTCCCTAAAGTGTTGCACACCCAGAGAAAATCCCTGGTTGTCTCATCATGGGATATGAAAGAAACTAAGGCAGTTATCCCTCAAAAGGGAAGTGCCTTGACCCTGGGTTTAACATTGTTTGTTTTTTTTTAATTCTTTCCAACTGACTTGAATGGTTAATAATGCCTCCACATCCTTCATTATAACTGTTAATGTCCGTCTATATCATTTTTGCAGTGTTCTTTACTAAAGATACATCCTGCCTAGGGCAGCTTGACATTCAACCAGAATACCAAAACTTTATGATCTTGTATGCACTGTATGTCACACATGCTCCCTGCACAGGGTGTAGGCCATAAAAGTGACATACAGATGCAGGTACCCAGTACTTCTTTGTCAGCAGTTCAAACACCATTATTAATCATTGGTCTGAATGCTTTATTAGTGTGCTGAATACCTAGCCGTCAGATAAGTGCTCCATCTGGGTTGTTTTTTTTTTTCTTGGCTTTTATATTGTACTTTATTTTGCTTACCTAGAGTTCATGCCATCCAAGAAGGAAAAATATCAGTGTGGGAGGCAGATTCCCCATAAGGATCATCTCAAACAGTGTCTTTTTTGTTTGGGTGCTTCCCATGACCATACCACTTGTAGTATCTGTAGTGTAAGGTGCTTTGTGCCTAAGATACACAGAAGCTATTTGTCTTCCCTGGCCATTTATCTTGAAAAGTAATAGCTTAAACAGTTAGCCCTGGGGAACATGATGGAATCCATTTATCCTGAGATACCCCTGCTAGGTAAGAAGATCAAGAAGTTTTGGCTGGGTTCTTTACCTGACCAGCCTCCAATCGACATCCCTCTAGAAGCAGATAATACCTCCGTAGTCTATTTGGTGTCTACATCAGGTTCCTCTACCATGGCCCTGTCAGAGATCAGCATGGATCTGTCTTTCACATGTCTTCTGAGGCTTTGAAGGCATCTGCTTCGGATGTCTAGGGGGAACCATGGTTGATTATCTTGGAGGGTCCTAGAGGGATTCTGCAGATATTGGTCAAGGAAGAGGTTTTGGTTACTCTTATTGAATCTTGCCAAGGGTTGGAACCTCTGGTATTTGTTAGGGCTGATGTCCCTTCCAAGAAAAACAAAAGACAAAGCATGTTTTGGTCCATCCTAAAGATCCTCAAAGGGAAATGCAAGAGTTTACTCCGGGATTGTTTTCTGCCCTGATGGCCCTGAAGGGTTTTGGTGTTTGTTCCTCCTTGGACTTCTATCTCTTCTAAATGGCCTAGTGAACCATATTCCTCAGATGAGGATTCAGAATCTGATGAGGGGTCCTTGTTCTACTCTTCACAGATGTCTTCACCTTTGGCTTATGGTTCTGATGAGGAGGATTCTATTAGCCCCAAGTCTCCTTTTGAGGAATTTTCATTTGGGTATATAATTGCTAGGATGATGAAATACTTTAATTGGGAATCTTTTCAAGTGTCTGATATTCAGAGGAGATATTCTGAGTTGCTTCAGGTAAATACTCCAAAATCATCTTCAATTCCTCCATGGCTGCCCTGTTAGGCACTTTCTTTGCTGCTTCCAAGTCTCCTGATTCTCAGCCTCCTGCTCCAAAAAAAACTGATAGGTTCTATAAGGCTCCTGAGGATTGTCATTTTTGTTTACATGTCCTTCTGCTGTGGTGTCAGCCTCTTCTGACAAACCTTTCAAACTCTTCCCTCTTCCAGACTTTTCCCTTCTGATACAATGAAGCAGAATGGTAAGAAGGTTTACACCACTTCTACTTTTGCCTTTAGGGCTATTAATTAACAGACCCACATGACCAGATATGCTCTGACCTTGATTGCTCAGGCTTTTCAGGTTATTTCTGACCTCCCTGATTTTGAAGGCAAATCTTCTGCCTTATCTATTTTAGGTTCTGCTTCTCAAGTGACTCACCACTCTAAGTGTAGCTATGATGCTGCTGACACCTCTTCAGGGCTGTGGCGTTTGGGTCTGTCATGAGGCATTGTTCTTGGCTTCATCTCCAGTGTTTGCCTGAAGACATTAAAGCCAAGTTGTTGGATGCTGCTTTGGACATCTTTTTGAGACTCCTGCTTACCTGTTTAAATCACTTCAAGAGAAAGGCAAAGCCTTGCAGGACCATAAACATATTTTTGTTTCTCTTAGCCTTAAGTTACAGAAGAATTATCCTTCTAGATCTGCTTTTGTCCACAGTCAACTCTACCAGATCTCCAAGGGCAGAAAGGGTGGTAGGTGAGCCTACTCTGCTAAGGCTTCTCAGACTTCTGTGGCCTAGAAGCCTCCTTTATCTGATAAGCCTGCTTCTCTTTGACAGTTTGCCCCTAGTCTTAGACCAGGTTCCTTTGTCCCTTTAGCTTTCCCTTTGTCTTCCAAACTGGCTTCTTACTACTTCCGACTCTTGGGTTCTTTCTATCATTCATCAGGATTACTTCATGGTATGGAAGTCTCTCCCTCCTTTTTCAGGAATTTCTCAACATCCTCTAAAGCAATTTCTTCATTTGCCAGAGGTCATAGGGTCCGTGGTGAACCAAGGAACCATTCAGCCTGTTCCTCCTTCCCATGTGGGAAAGGGTTTTTATTCCAAGATGTTCCTAGTTCCTTGAAGGGAGAGCACATGAAGGCCTATTCTGGATCTCTCCCTACTCAGCAACTTTCTCAAGGTCACCTTGTTTCAGATTCTCACTCTTCAAACCCTGTTTTCTCTTTTACTACCCCAGGCTTCTCTGGTGTTTTTTGGATATGAAGGATGATCACCTCCATATCCCTATTCACCCTCTTTCCAGGAAGTTTTTACATTTTTATGTTCCTTCCTCTCATTTTCAGTTCTCTGTTTGACCTTTAGCCTCTCTACTACCCGAAAATTCTTAGCTCCTGTAATTGCTTTCCTCAGGCTCCAAGGCATTTGGATTTTATCTAGATGACCTGTTGCTTCAGGCACCTTCTCCCAGACACCTGTTACAGAATCTGGAGTTCACTATATCTCTTCTTCAAAGTTTGGGGGTCACTGTCAACTTCCAAAAATCCATCATAACTCCCTCTCAGAATCATGTGTATGCAGGATGCAGGATTCAGACAATGCAAGTGCTGACCTCTCTTCCCCCTCCAAAATATTTGATATTGACTGCCTTCTTTCAGTCTCTTCTTCTTCTGACTGCCATTCCAGCCAGAGAGTTTATTTGGGCCAATGGGATTCATAGCCTTCTCTATTCCAGTGCTCCCTCTTGCCAGACTGTATATGTGAAAGCTTCAGTGGTACCTCAAGTCAGTTTGGCTGCAGCATTGCCACCCTCTGGATTTCAGTGTACCTCTTCTCCCTTGCCTAAAAAAGGAATTTGAGTGGTGGATTCAGCTGTTTGTTCTCAACACAGGCCTGCCCTTTCAGACTGCAGTCCCTTCTCAAGAAATGTTCGCCAATGCCTCAGACATAGGTGGACGGCATCATGTGGTCACCTGAAACTTTAGGGTCTCTAGACCCCTCCCCCATCAGGTCACACCATATAAACATCAACAAGATGAGAGCTCTGATTATGGCCCTTCAAGCTTTTCACCCCATGTACTCTCCGGTCCCCTTGAAAGAGTACACAGACAACACTACATTGATGTGGTATGTCAAAAAGCAGGGAGACAACATTGTATCTCCTCTGTAGGGTGGCTCTTCAGGCTTGGGAGGTGGATCTCAGTTATCAGTTAACTCTTTCAGGCAGTATACATTCCTTCAGAGCAAAATATAGCAGCGAACTCTCTGAGCAGGTCCAGAACACAGGCTCATGAATGGATGCTTCACAGAGGCATGTTTCTGGACATTGGCCATTAGTGGGTTATTCCTCTAATATATCTTTTTGTTTTTCTCCCCTTTGAACAGGCAGATCCCTCTCTTATAGGTTCATAGGTTCATACTAGGCTATCTGCCCTAGGGCATTTATAAGCCTAGCCAGAATGTGTTTGGCTTTCACCACCCATTTTAAATTTATTTTGCTATGCCCTTTTTCGAGGTTAGTATACTGTGCCTCTGTCTAACAGTGACACAGAAGTGATACCCGGGGTAAACCTACGATCTCCCATCCACACATCAAGATTCCTCTTGAAGAGAGTCAATGAGGGACTCTGCCTAACCTGGACTGGGATTTTATTCCAGAGTGAAGGGAGCCTCTGGGTTATGAATCTGTCCCTCCAGCATGTCCTATTTATTTCAGTGCTGAGGTTCAAGTCTCTCGAGTGCATAGCTCGATGGGATTTGGATTTTCTGAGGTGCAGCATGTCCATTAATTCCGGGTTGGACATGGCTTTATACGTCAGGCACAGATCGCCTCTGAACAGGCGGTATGACACTGAGTAGAGCTGGAGTTTCTTTAACCGGGCAGCATATGGCATCTGTTTGAGCCCTTTGATCCCCTTGGTGAGGTACTTTTGGGGTCTTTCCAGTTGCTGCAGGTGTCTGGTAAGGTACATCCCAAAAGGGGCATTGTACTCAATTATGGGCCTGATGAGGGATGAGTAAAGAGGCACGATGACCTCCCTGATCTAGATGTGAATCCCTTCATGATTAGGTGGGCTATATAAAATGTTTTTCTAACCACTTTGGCCACGTGGTTGTCAAATGAGAGATTGCTATCAACTTGGGTCCCCAGGTCCCTAATTACTTCTTCTGTACTTAATGGATTACCACCTATGTGGTAATTTGTGGGCACTTTGTTTTTGCCAAAGGGGATGACTGTACACTTTTTGGCATTTAGCTTGAGGCCATGGCTCTGGCACCAGTTGTCTGTTTCTATGAGGCCCTTTTGGAGGATGCTTGTGTCGGCTGGAGAGTCGATTATGGTGCCCAGTTTGCAGTCATCTGCGAACTTGGTCAGCCACAGTCCTTCCGTGTTGGCCTGTACCTCCGAGAAATTTATACCGAACAAGAGAGGTCTCAGGACTGAGCCTTGTGGGACATCACTTGTAACTGGTTTGGAGTCTGACATGGCTCCAGAAATTCTAACCATGTGGGTTCTGTCCTTGAGCCAGTTTGCAATCCATCTAGTGACATAGGGGTTTATATTTAAGCTGGTGAGCTTATCTATAATGCCCGAGTGGGGTATTGTATCGAAGGCTTTTGCAAGGTCCAGGTAGGCTGTGTGGCCCACCTTCTCCTCGTCAATGGCCTTGGTGACTGTTTCAAAGAAATCAACCAGGTTTAAGAGGCAGGATCTGCCCTTAACAAAGCCGAACTGGGTAGGATCCAGTGTCTGTAGGTCTCCAATATCTTTATTTATGAGGTCCATGATGATCCTTTCCATAGCTTTGCAGACCAAGCTAGTCAGGCTTATGGGGTGATAGTTTCCAGGATCCGTTGAGGCACTACCTTTATGGAGAGGGACCACTGTTGCTGTATGCCACTCTTTGGGCACATATCCTGTAATAAGGCTGAGTAGTTTTATGTTTGGGTTTAGCTCTTCTTGGAGTTCATGTAGGACACAGCCCGGGACACTGTCTGGTCCCATTGATGCTGTGTTTTTTACTTTGGAGAAGGCGGCTCTTACCTGAGCATCTGAGATGTCAGGGGGGCAGCACTCTGCTGGGATAGATATTTGCCCTTTTGGTGTGTATGGGGGGTGAGAAGTTTGCGCTGAACCTGTCAGCTAGGATGTTGGCAATATCTGTGGGTTCGGTGTATTTTTTATCATTTTGGACTAATTCTGAGCATATCTGGGAATTACCACCCAGGTTCCTAACATAACTAAAGAAAGCCTTGTGATTATCCTTAGTGTCCTGTGCAATTTTTCTCTCGAAGCTGGCCTTAGACAATTTTATGAGTGCCCGTAGTTTTTTGCTAATACTGATCAGTGATGCCTTCCCTTTTTGGGATTTTGCTCTATCATTTAGTAGCTTCTCCTTCTATTGTATAGTTTGTTTATGGCTGGGGTCCACCAGACAGGACGTCTGCCTTTGGAGGATTGGGTCTTGGTTTTATTTGGGATCGCATGATCCATGCATTCCTGAAGGTGTTCATAGAATACGTTTATAAAGGATTCTGCGGTCTGGGCCGTATTTTCCACAGGCCCAGGGGCTTTGAAGGATTCCACCTCGGTTTTGAGGAGTGTGAAATTTGCTTTAGAGAAGTTTTTCACTGTGGTTTTCTGGGCGGGGGTGGGGTCGGGATGTGAATATCCAGTGAGATTAGTTTATGGTCTGATCTTACCAGTGAGGGATACACTTCTGGTCTGGAGCATAGAGTCCCCATGTTGGTGATGATCAGGTCCAGTATGTTTTCCCCTCTTGTGGGAGTGGTAACAAGTTGTTCCATAGCATTTGAGTTTATAAATTCTAGGATCCTTTGGGCTAGGGTGTTGGAGCTAGAGTAATGCTCCCAGTCTATGTTTGGGTAGTTGAAGTCACCCAATATAATGGTGTTTGGAGAGACCTTCATATTTTCCAGTGTTCTCAGGAAGGCCGAGTGGGGATCCTGGGTTTGGGAGGGTGGTCTGTAGCAGGCTATAAACTGGAAGGCAGTTTTACCTACTGTTAGTTGCACATGGATAGTCTCTGATGCTTCGTGCTTTGCCACCAACCTGGAGGTGTGGGTATCTTTGATGAATATCGATACTCCCCCTCCTTTTGTGGTTCAGTCCAAGTTTTGGGGCCAAAAAGTATGGTATGAGGTATAACCTGGTAGTGCTGGGGTGCTCTCGGGAGCCCTGAACCAGGTTTCTGTTACTGCACAGATATCGATGTTCTCCATGCTAAGGAGAGTTTCGAGTGTGTGCATCTTGAGGTTTAGACTTCTGGCGTTGAGTAGCATTACTCTTAGTTTCTTATCCCTTGTGATACCTATGGAGGTGGGTTTGTCTTTTGAGCCTTGCCTAAAAAAGGCACTATGGGAGTAGCAAGAGCCTTTGCCAGTATCCAAAAGCCCAGGGGTGACAGGTGCAAGCCGTCCCTAGCGAAGCATCGTGGCTTGTCGAGCATATCATCCCAAGCTGACAGGCATTGGATCCCCTTTGAATGACACCAGTACTTAAGCCAATTGTTGAAATTGATCATCTTGTCTTCATATTGTGGCATCATTCTTGGTGAGGGTAAGATGCTACTCAAGGTCAGGGTCATACCGGCCTGAGCTACATGCTCAGAGAGCTCCTCTATGTCTCTTTTCATGCAGTCCAGGGAGGTACGTCTCAGGTCATTCACACCAGCATGGACAATGACTGAGTCATATTTGTACTTGCCTTGGAGTGACCTGAGTGCTTGTGTTATGTGGCGGATCCTAGCGCCCGACAGGCTGCTCACCGTAACCCTCTCCTTGTTCAGCCTGGTGAGCAGGACGTCAGTGTGCCTGACGATAGAGTCACCTATTACAAGTGTATCAGGTGTGTTGTTTAGTCTTAAGGGCTGTGACTGTTTGGCACACTGGCTTTGTGAGATATGTGTTGCACGTGTTTTGTTTTGGGGTAGCGGTTGCTTGGGTGTCTGCTTTGGAGGTCTCTGCTGCTTAGGCAGATCTTTATTTAGAGCCTCCGAGTATGTTTTTGTGTGATTATGTGTTTGGTTTGCTGTCGTGGTAGGTCTATGTGAGACTGGAATTGTAGCGAGTTTGGTTTCCTTCTCCTCCTGACTGGTTATGCCAGTACTGAGTTGAGAGACATTAGCCTCCAGTTTGGTTATATGGTTGCATCTCTCACATGTGTTGGAATTTGTTGGGAGGAGGAGAGTGTTGTCTGTGTACATGAGGCAGTTGTAACATTGCCTCAAGATTCCCAGATTCACCATCTGGACTGGAGAGGAGATTGACAACTGACCTTTGGACATGCTAGAATAATATTGGGAATTCCTGTATAATTGAAAACAAGGGCCAGTGGGGAGTGAGGGTGTAGTGCTTTTAATTTTTAGTGCTGACTTATATAATTGCTTTAGTGAGCAAGTGCCAGGCAACTTAAGTGCAATGTGTTACAGGTAACTTAAATGCAAAAATGACAAACAGTAACTTTCTTTCAAGTGAAACAAGGAAATAAGTACAGTAAGCAATGCAGATATCACTAGTGATCCACAGAAGTGCTGAGAAGCCGCGTATTAGGTGGAATTAGCGTTCCAGGGAAATAACAAGCAAACAAACAACAAGCATATAAACAAAGCTAGATTCAGCAGACCTGAATCTAGTCTATGCTACAGCAAACAAGGTGTACCAATTTCAGTAAGATACAGTTCAAATATTTAGGCACTATAAACCTTTAACCAGAAATTCCCAGCTCAGAAGGGCAGAGTCCAGCCTCTTCTCCCACAAGAGTGCAGACCACGAACCTTCTTAATGTAAAATAACTGGCCTGAAGCCCAAGTGCTTAAACCAGAACTAATACACTTTAAGAATAACAGACACTGGGCTCTCAATCAGCAGTTCCCAACTTAGAAGGATGAAAGCTACCTGTCCTGCCACCACAGTGCATGCCACAAACCTTCCTAATGTAAAACAACTGGTCTGAAGCCCAAGTGCTTAATCCAAAAGACTTAGAATGATAGCTACACTTTAATCAAGTTACTACCAAGCAGTAATAAATACAATTGAATACTTTAGAGAATGCCTGGATTAGTGCTCAAGTTACACAAACAAAGCTAGATCCAGCAGGCCCAAATCCAGTCTATGCCACAGCAAACAAGGCGCACCAACTTCAGTAAGAAGCAGTTCAGATATGCATGCACTATAAGCCTTTAACCAGAAATTCCCAGCTCAGAAGGGTAGAGTCCAGCCTCATATGTTCCAGAGTGCCATGCCATCTGGTGTGGAAGACAGATGCCCTTTATTTTCCTTGGAAGAGGAGGTTTCTTTATGTTTTCCCTCCCATTCCTCTACTTTCAAGAGTCCTGCAGAAGATTCAGCTGACTCTCCAAAAATCTTGCCAGTGACTCCCTTTTGGCCAAGACAGCACTGGTTCCACTTCTTAATGCATCTGGCCAGAGGCAATCACCACAAGGTACTTCACTGGTTGGACCTTGTGAGGGCTGCCAGCCTAACCAGATAGGATTTTATACATAATTTTATAATTTGTAAATATGAATGTTGAACTACAGACTTGTTTTCTTAATTGAAAGAATATGCTGTGAAATGTTGAACTTAAAACAATGCAGCAACATTGCCCTCTGCTGTAAAGAAAGCAAAGTCAAGCATTTCTTGTCTGTCCTTTGAAGTTAAAATTATTTGATGTCTGCCCCCTTGAAGTTAGAATTTGGAGTTGATGAGTCTGGAGTGAAGTATCCTGCCTATTGTTTTAACTTAAGGAATAATTACTAGAGTTTACATGTGGAATGTCTTTTATGGCTGTAGTTTCCTGCAGGTGCAAGATAACAATTCTGTAGTTTCTATTAGCCTGGAAACAACAGGAAAGTATAAAAAATGATGTAATGGGAATCAGGACTGAAGATAGTAATTTTAATCAGAAGGCATTAAGGATTTTTGTCTTGACACTCCAACTCACATCACTGTCTTGCTTATATATAAGTTACCTTAGACTTGTGTTTTCTTTTAGAAATAGCTAGAAACTAGAAAGATTAGACTAAGTGTTTTTCTGTGATGTCAGAACTGTACTACTGAAGTATTTTAAGTATTTCTGTGTGATCTCTGAACTATTGACTAGCACTGTGCAGTAAGACATATTATCTTGTGTTTTTATTATTTATTATTAAATATTTTTAAACTTTTAACTGTGGCTGTTTTGTGTAGAGATAAGGTAAGCACTAAGAGTACATTGCATGTATACAAGGATTCTGTACCAAGTCACTCTAATAAGCCTTGATTGTTTAGTCACACTTACCAATTGGATAATAATATTGCACGGTAATAATTGGACACCCTTTTAAGGGTCTTTGAGTAGCTGATAAGTATTAGCTGGGTAGTGACAGGGATTTCTACTGTATAGTCTGGGTAAAAGGGGCACAGCTGGAGAACCTGTGCCAGCCTTCCCCAGAAGTGTCTGTGTGGTTGTAATAAACTCTTATTTCAAAGTGTGTGTGTGTCAGCTACATGGGCAGGGACACAAAGCACTGGTTGGACAGAGAGAGTGCTGGAGATTTTAGCTTGCCCAGCTGGCTAAGATCGGGACCCTATAGCTGTGCCAGTGGGGGTCTTATTGGGGACCTGGAGAGCAAGGGAGCGACCAGCCCCGGACTGACTGTGATCTCTGTGTGCTCTTAAGGGAAATTGCACTTTACTGTGTGTATTTGTTATCCTTTCCTCATATATGAGACACCCTATCTGGTGTTAGTGGTGAGGATTGCGGCTCCTTGATTGCTGGGCCAGGACAAGTCATCACATACCTCTTCACACAGGACAAGGGGTCTGTCATCCATCCTTACTTGTCCATTATTCAACTGACACTGTGGGTGATAGGGTTTTGATGCCTTTCAGACACCTTTTTTCTGAGGATGTGCGCAGGGTTTTATAGGATGCAAGGAAACCCTCAACCAGAAAATCTTATATGTCCAAATGGAAAAGATTTTCTGTCTGGTGCCATGCAAGTAACCAGGACCCTGTTTTCAGTGGAGGTCCTTTGGTCCTCTCCTATTTGTGCAAGTTGCTGCAGTCTGACTTGGCCTATTTTTTTTGTGAAGGCCCATTTGTCAGACATTTCTATTTGTCTGCTCTTAAATTCTCCCTTGGCTTCTTGTTTTGAGGTCAAACAATTTCTTAAAGATGTCCTACAACTAAGGCCTACAAGAAACATATTCCTCCTCCTTGGGACCTTGATTTTGTTTTGGAAAAATTGACTCAGGCTCCTTTTCAGCCAGTAGATTCTGATTCTTTGCAAAATTGTACCTGGAAGACTGTCTTGTTGCTGGCTTTTACATTCTCTCAGAGGGTTTCTGAGCTTCAGACCCTTATGGTCATTCCTCCTTTTTTTTTTTTTTTTTTTTTACAGGAACTGAGTATCCCTTCATAGTAATCCTTCTATTGTGCCCAAGTTAGTAAATGGGTTGCCCTTGAACCAGTCTGCAAAATTCCCATTCATTTTCCCCTTCTTCTCAGTCTGCTAGTAAGGGGGTCTTGTATACCTTGAATTTGCACAGATGGCTCAGACACTATTTGGATAAAACTAAGGCCATTCATAAGTCTGACTAGCTTTATGTTTCCTTTCATACCAGGATATTGGGTCTGGCTGTTTCTAAGCAAACTATTTCCTCCTGGATATCTAAGGCCATTTGTTCTAATTATCCTTTTCATGGCAAATCTTTGTTTTGTTAGAGCTCATTCTACTAGGGCAACTAGGGTTATTGCTTTTTCTAGTGATTTTTTCAAGGGTTAAACACCAGTTCCATCTTTGAAGATGCTACCTGGTCTTTAGTGCAAACCTTTACTAAGCATTACAAGTTGGATATAATTTCTAGGGCCAGAGCAGGTTTTGCTACAACCATTTTGTATAGGCTTGTTGAGGGCTTTTCTTAGCCTTCCAACTCCTATTCTGTTTCTTGAGTTTTTTTAACTCTCCCCGTAGTAAAGAATAGTGCAAAAGTGATATAGACGGACATAGTACAGTTGTGTAAAATCTTACCATAACAGTAGATGTCATTCTCTTTAATGTTGCAGTATTCGCTTCCTCCCTCCACCCCCTTCTTGTTTGTTGTGGTTTTTGTTTTGGATTCCCTTCTGGTTGAGGGTCTCCCCTTTTTCTCCTGCTTTTTCTTCTTCTGGCTATGGATGGACTCCTTTGTCCTGTGGAGACTGTCCTCTACTGGTACAATTCAGGTCTGGGTAACTGCGTCCATACATCACTTTTATGCCCTATGTCCAGTGTGGGGAGCATAGATGCGACATGCAGTGCATACAAGATCATAAGGCTTTGGTATACTGGCTGAACATCAGGCTGCTCTAGGAGGTAGATCCCTATAGTAAAGAATACTGCAACAGTGAACAGAAGGACATCTACTGTTCTGGTAAAATTTAACACATATGTACTTTCCTAAACCATACAAAGCTTACCTGATAGCTATAGACTGATATCCCTTCTTAACGTTAATGGAAAACTTTATACTAAAATCTTTGCAAAGAGATTAAAGAACATTGTTCCCTACATTATTATGACCACATAGTTGGATTTATTAAACAGAGATGTAGTACAGGTTATCTGCTGACCCATTTGCTGAACTTTCAAGACCTGACCAATTTCATCTCTTTTCATTGATTTTGAAAAAGCCTGTGATTCTGTTAAATGGGCTTATTTATGGCTCATAATGGAGGATATTGGTATCCCAAATAGATTTATAACTATCAATCATTGCATATATCTGTTCTTACTAATGGCTTACTCTGTGATACATTTCCATTACAGCGGGACATACATCAAGGCTGCCCCTCTCTTCAGCTTCATTCCTTCTAACCATTGACCTTTTGAATAGGTTACTTAAAATGTATCCTACCATGTCAGGCTAGTCCCTATATAACATTGAAACTAAGGCATTGCTGTTTGCTGATAACTGTGTAACCCTCACAAGCAACCCACTTTAAGATAGTCAGTATATCAACAACATATTAGAGTTTGGAAGATTTCTGGATTAAAATTCAAAATATCCAAATCTGAACATTTTCCTATCCATTTCACAGCTAGAAATTGCAGTCTTTCAGGCATCTTTTTTCACTTTCAGTGGACTAAATCTCATCCCCGATATACTTACGTATAAGACTACTTCCAGATATTCATATGATGTTAGCAATCAATCTTAGAGATATATGGGATAAAACCTTTGTATGGTGTACTCCTGGAAAAGACCATATATTTCCCTGTTTGAGCTTATCTCAGCAGTTAAAATGTTTATATCTTCTCTCCTTTTCCACATATTTAAGCATATCCCTACATCTCACACACACCCCATGGCATAGGAAGACTAGAAGGTTCTTAGATAACTATATATGGGATGGTAAAAGAAGAAGGGAAAGGTGGGCAGCCAGAATTACCCCAACTCAGTATTGGGCATTCCTGAATGGGGAATTTACTCTAGAGACTTTCAACTTCCACAACTTTTTTTCTCTTGATCATGGACTAAACTTGTGTATCTATTACTTATTGTAAGAGATTTGTTTATGTTGACTCCAATTCCCTGTTTGCTCTTTCCACTACTCTTTATGGACTTAGTGACTTTTCTCCCCTTGCTCTAATCTCTTTTTGCACTCTACCTCTAACCCTTGCCTTCAGCAGACAATACTGTCCTGCAAAACAAATAATTATATTAAAAGAAAATCTGCACAGTTTCTCTTATTGATTGTTTTTTTTTGTGGCGGTTCATGCCTCCCATTTATCTTCTTCTACTGGGCTAACCCACTCCGTTTTGCCCTCTCTGCGCTGGGGCTTCAGTCCACTACCCTACTCTACCCCCATTCCCACCCATCCCTGACATCATTTCCTTGATTCCCTAGGTCTTCTAACCACTTCCCCTTAAGTCCTAAACTTATTTATCATCTACTCCAATCTCCTTCATCTCTCGTCTACACCTTCCCCCACTCTTTCTGTTCCCTATTTACCTCTGCTTATTTAGCTTTATCCTCACTTGCTTTGCCTTTAACATCACCTACTGTTCCTTTTACTCTATAACATTTCAACTTCTTTCTTTCATCCTCTACATACACAGTACTAAAACTTCTAACGTACTTTTCAGCATGTCCCACCTCTCCTTTCTACTTGCACGTGTTATTACTGTCTTTCTAATGATCCTCTGCAACGTAAACTCTTATACTATACCTCTTAAACCCAACTTTTACTCACCTACCTCTACTTATCCCCCAATCTTTCCTCAACTCCCACACTGTTTCTTAGCACCTTCCCTTAACAATCTTTCAGAAATCTTAAGACTTAAAGTTAATCTGAGGACATTTAAACCCACTCAACCTAAAGTAAGAATCAAATTCTTTGCTTTTTCTTCATATTGCTAACCCTCAATCTATCGCTACTCTCCTATCCCTTTTACTTTCAGGTGACATACACCCCAACCCTGGCCCTGGTGTTATCTCACCCTCTAATGTTATCTCCAAACAATCCATCTATTCACTCTCCTATACCCCATCAAAGCACATATCCCTCTATGCTATCAACCTGAGAAGCTTAGTAAATAAAACTGCTTAATTCCATTCCTGGATTTCTCAACACTCTTCCAACATCACTGTTGTCTATGAAACTTGGCTTAAACCCCATATCCCAGATAAAGATAGCCTTCCCCCTGGCTATAACATCATAAGGTTAGACAGAACCTATAAAAAAGGAGGCGATGTAGCTATTATGTACACTGAAAATCTTACAGTAACCCCTCTTGTGTCCCTTCCCCTCCACACTGTCCAGCAGAACTGCTTTTGGTTGTTGTTGTTTGTCTTTTCGGCTTTTCATGGTTAGGGATTGCCACAGCAGAACTCCGGTCCGCTAATGATTGGCAGTAGATTTTTATGGTACCAAGTTGCCAACCCGACGCCCAACCTTCAGTGATGTCTTTCGGAGGCCACTCTACCACAGGGAGGACATGCAGACTCCACACAGAAGGCACTCCAGCCGAGAATCGAACAGGAGAACCTCTTGCTGTGAGGCAACAACGCTACCAGTGTACCATGATAAACTGTAGAATTAATCCCCACAACTCATTTAACATTGCTGCAATTTACATTCCACCTGGTGACAATACCAAAATACAGGAAAGTATTCTTTCCTCTTTCTCATCTGATATCCATAATGAGACTACAATCATGGGAAATGTTAACATCAACTGGTCAACTCTTACCATGGCATCCCCATCCACTTCCTCCAACTTACATGGTTTTACCCAATTCATAAACACACCTACTTACACCACTAAATCTACTACCCATTCATCGATACTTGACTGGATACTAGTGTCTCATCCCCATAAATATCACTTCCCAAAAACCCTTCCTGACAGCCTCAGTGACCACTGCCCAACAAAAGTCCTTCATTTCACTCATCACATACTCAAATCCTATACAATTAAACGTTGTTGAAATTTAAAAAAACTTTGACTCTAATGAACTTAACAATCAACTCTCTGCTATCAATTGGTCCTTTCTCAGACAGATACAACGCAATGAAGCTGTCACAGAATTTAATAATATATTTCTTAACATACTCAATTCTCTTGTTCCTATACGCCATGTCAGAATAAAATCTACCATATCACCTTGGCTAACTCCCCTCATTCGCTGCCTTATGGTTCAAAGGGATAAAAATTGGAAGCTTTGGACCAAAACTAAACTGCCCTCTTACCTACAACAATATAGACATCTTCGTAACCTTACTAAAAAAGCTATTATCAATGACAAGAGAAACTTCTACTCTAATCCCCGAAAAACTCACCTACAAAACCCTAAGAAATTCTGGCATACAATTAGTCAAATCCTTCATCCTAGAAACCCATCTACTCCTCAGCCTAGCCCTTCTCTCACTCCTCTACAAACTGCTACTAACTTCAACTCTTACTTCATTGTCATTATTACAAAACTTATAAATCATCCTCACTCTTACTCCAACCCACCCTCCTCTCCTACAATTCCCTCTGATACCTCTGCTTTCTGCTTAAAAACTGTTCCCACTAGTTATGTAAAATCTTTACTCCTGAAGCTTAAACCTTGTTCTCCTTCAGTAGATGGTCTCCCTCCTCTCTTTCTCCAGTTTGCTGCCAACTCACTAGCCCTACCCATATCTATTTTCAGTAATTGATCTATTAGTGAAACTTTGGTCCCTGACCTATGGAAAAAATTCTACACTCTTCCTATCCATAAAGGAAAGCGTTCTCTTGATCTATCCAACTTTAGGCCCATAGCAATTCTAGCTTCTCTATCTAAGATCTTGAAAAAATGTGTACACAAACAAATATTACAATACCTTAGACATGAAAACCTAATTACCACCACCCAACATGGTTTTTGCCATGGTCGTAGTACCTCTACTGCTCTCATCTCCTTCATAAATATCATTTCACAAGCCAAAGACCAAAATAAACTGGTCTCCTGTCTCTTTCTTTATCTCTCAAAGGCATTTGACACTGTCTCCCACCCCTTCTGTTAGACAAACTCTCTCATTTAAACCTATCTTCCTCCACTATCTCATGGTTCTCTAGTTATCTTAGCAATCATTTCCAATCTGTCAAATGGTGTTCTGCTATCTCCCCTGAGCTCCCTATTCAGATGGGTGCTCCCCAAGGGTCAATTCTTGGACCACTTCTTTTTAATATCTTCACCAATCAATTATCTTTCTCTACCCAATACTCATCTTGTGTCCAGTATGCAGATGACTCCACTGTTATCACTATTGCTGATACCCTCTCTGAACTTCTTACTAAAACACACAACTCATTCTTGTCTGTTGAAAACTGGCTTAACCTAAACTTTTTAATCTTAAATCCAAAGAAAACGAAACTCTTACTCTTCATACCAAAATCTATGTCATATTTGAAATCGTCTTTCACCATCTCTTCCCTCAATAATACATCTATCATAGTAGAAAGCCACACTAAACTACTAGGAGTCACAATTGATGACCAGCTAAAATTCGATCTACATGTCCTAAGTAATATCAAGAAAACCCATTAAAAACTTGGACTTCTTTATAGAAACAAAAGCTTTCTCTCTAGTACTGCTAAAACAGCTCTTTCACATGCCTACCTATTACCTACTTCTCTATGGCTTTCAAAATTTCACCAATTTACAGACCTCACTCATCTCTAAACTGGAGTACACTTACAACAAGATTGCTAAATTTGCTGCTGAACTTCCATACTCAACTCATCACTGCATTGCACTTAGAAAAGTGACCTGCTCTGAATTCCCCCATTACCTCCTCCTCTCTCAGCTTCAAATAATTCATTATGTTCTATACCAACCCACTTTCTGTCCCAGTATTTCATCTATCGTCTCTCTCTTTACCCCTACTAGAACCCTCCGCAGCTCAGAACAATATCTTCTAACCATTCTCAAACATAAGTCCAACATAGGAAAAAATCTATATTGCTGTTACCCTGCTGAGAACAGGAAGAAACTACCTCTTGATATCCGATACATCAGATCCAAATCCCAATTCAGAAAGTCAGTAAAACTTCACTTTAAGTGAAAATAAACTATGTCTGTGCTATCTCCCCCTGCCTAACTTATCTCTCTACGTATCCTACTCTCTTATTCTTTCTTCTACATCTGTGAAACACCACCTTGCTGCTAATTTCTCTTTATTGCAACTCTATTACTCAGTATTTCCCTCCTCTATGATTCTTTTCTGTAATTTATACATTTCTTTCATACTTGATCATTTCTTCTACTTTTCTCAGCCAATCTTATTTTTTAGCTTTTCTAAGGCTAAAGGTCTATCTGTAGTTTTTCCTTGCTTCTCACCACTGCATTCTGTTCATACTACAATATTTTATTAAAATTACCAGGAATGTTAACTTCTATTGTTTATGTCTATGTAATTTTTGTATTACTATATGTCAAATATTGAATGCTTTTCTGTGAAGCTTTTATCCCCATGTCTCCACTGAAAAAGGGGGTTTTATCCTAGTTGGAATAACCCAGTTAACAAATATCAAATAAATAAATAATAAATAAATATGTTGCGGAACCAATTTGTGATCTTAATATTTAAGTGTATTCCTTGTTTAATAAAGCTGTTGCCTTAAAAGAAAAAGAAAGAACAGCATGCTAACATCTTATTAATGATAAATGACTACATTTTACATTTAGAAAGTTGAAAACATTTACAAAACATAATATCATGCAGCATTTCACATCTGCTCAAGCAGAAAGATTTGTTCTAATGTTCACAAAACCTCTTACCTATGACCCCTTTCACAAAACACTCACCACAAGGCAGACTTCTTCTCACATGCCAAAATTCATTTAATGCAAACATTAATCTGTGTCCAGTGTTGTTGTACCTAAATCATAGCACAAACTCCTGCCCTAACTTACTGAAACCTCAGTCCAAAGACAAGTACAGAATAAACAGTTTAAATGTATGAACAAAATGGTTAGCAGAAGTGAACACTATATTTTTAGCACACAAATGTAGTGCCTGACAGTGGTGGCATGGCCAAATTATTGTGAGGGCAGTTCACTGAATGTACATAGCTTAAGTGAGAGATAGCAAATGATGACAACACACTGATTAGATTAAAAGTGTCTCTATACTGAAAGCACTGGCACCTGCAAAAAGACGACTGAGCCTTAACTCAGTGTTAAGTCACCAGTGCCATACCCAATGGGAAATCAATGAGCAACTGTGTACCCGAGAAAGACAGACAACTGTTTTTGTACCCCAGAAGAGATGGCTGAGGAATACCATTCTCAAAGATAGAAGTAGGACTGTATCTGTACCCCAGAAGGGATGGCTAATCAGTACCATATCCAAATAAAGAAGTCCCCTTTGGTACAACAGAAGGGTAACTAATTAATGCTATAGCCAAAGACAGATAGACAAACAAATTCATTCCTCAAGATCAGAATATTTTTGGGATGATGCAACACAGTCTCATTTGGAGGACTCCACATTAAGTTCAAATTTGCCCATCGATGTCAATATTTCAAGCTCAGAGAAGCTTCAAAAGCATTTCCCTTACAGCCTGATACACCTCAAGGACTGAATCCATGAGTGGGAACGTACACAAGTAAACTAAACATATTTTGAAATACAGCATCAGAAAAGATTTATTCATGCTTGGATATGTACCACTGAAACCAAGTATATGTACATTTTTGTGCTACTTAATATTCTCCCCAGCTAAAGAAAAGTCTAGCATATGCAATGTTAAGTGTGTTTTTGCATTTATGTGCATGTGCGTTTGCAATTCTCTTTGGGCATACCTGTGTTAACATTTGAAATAAGTAAATGGTAGAATTGGCCTTCACATTATTTACATACATTATTTCTATGTTTAACTAAGTGCAAGGAGTAAAAGGATAGCACATGGTGAAATGTTGCTTGACTTTTCACCCCCCCCCCCCCCTCCAACACGCTCCCATTTATTAGTGGCCTTTTCTTTTAATTATTTGGGCATTTTCATCCTAAGTGCTGCGTAGAATGAACAAAACATGTCACAGCATTGCTAGCATACTGGTTTATATCATCTAACAGTGTAGGTGAAAATGTACAGAATAATTGTATTACTTACTGTTAACTGCCATTACTTACTGTTAATTGCTTTGAAAATGATGTGTTATTTTGTGCATTCTTGAAGCAGCCATTATTAAAATGCATGCGCTGCTCTACTAATGCTCAGGATGGCAGCATTGTACAACATAACATGCCTTAAATGTCTGCAGAAAGACTAGCCTTCAATATTGTAAAGATTGTTTTCTCTGGCAGCTGAGTTTGGACTCTTATTGTTAATTTTCAGATGCTCAAAGTGAGACACTTGTTAACAAAAAAGTATAATTTTCAGGACAAAGCATGTTCGTAAGCAGTTTAAAGATCTGGACTTCACTTTGTTGTCAAAATAAAAGATCACATTAATGAATTTTGAATTGTTTCTGTTGTTTCATATAATATTAAAACAGTTTCAGATATAAAGTAATTTTTTAATACAACTATTAAAAGCATTAGGAAGTATATTTAGTTCTAAAACCTCAGGACATTTGCCTTTTTTCAAGTCTTTTCAAAGGACACAACTAACCAAATAGGTACTGTTCTGCAAAAAGAAAAACAAGTCATTACCCTAATTGTTTCCAACCTAAAACATTTCTTCCTGGAAAATTTGTTTAAGTACTTAAAGTCCAGCACTGGTGTAACAGTCTGTGTCTTTACTGGACGAACATTTGAAGCGTGCATGCCTTTGCTGCTTTGGTACCAGGGCAGGGTTTACTTGAGTTGATTATCTTATAACTGCTTACATGCTAATTGCCTGCAGGCAAATGCTTCTTTACATGTTCAAGTTTTAAAAGAGTTCAGTACACATCCCTGACCTCTAAATATATTTCCTCTGAATTTGTGTGACCTTAGGAGGGTAGGACAGGGACCCCAAATAAGGGGTTGCAGAGGATTTGCCACACTAGAGAAATGCTGTTTTATTGTGTCCTCCATTTTTTTTTTTTTTTGCTTTGATTTCAAGCACTTTAGTTAGCAGGGGTATTTGAGTATACGAGGCTTAAGCAGATAGTACTCAAGCTTATTTATTACTTACAGTGGGGGGGGGGGTCCACTTCAGCTCATGAGTCACATATGAATACTCCCATGTGTATTTGAGTTTGAGTGCAGTCATATACAGATCTCCATATACTTATTCCAAGTATAACCTTGTTGGCAGTATTGGTTCTCAAGACCATATAGCAATTCCTACAGCTCATGCAAATATAAGTAAGTATGTTCCTGGGGGCATCACTCTGCATCCAAAATATGTGCAGCATCTGTTTCAGTGCATTGATCTTTTAATTATTCCCTTTGCATCTGAGAAGGCAAAGCCTTGTTGTGCTGTGGAAGGTTTTACTAGTAATGTCTTTCGGCTTTCCCCGGTTAGGGGTCTCCACAGCAGAACGTCGGCTCGCTTATGACTGGCAGTAGAATTTTATGGTGCTGAGGTGCCAGCCTGACACCCAACCTTTATAGAATAACATTTGACCTTAGTATTCAGGACCATGCTTAATAACATTTATTTAACATATGCCCTGCTAGGACTGGCATTCACTTACAAACTAAGGGGATCGTGTGTTGCTGTGTCAGAGCTCCAGGTGGCTTCTGAAATGTCTACTCTTGCTCCTGACTTTGTGGTGTGTAGCTTCATTTCTGAATTTCTCTGGGTTTTGCCTGGCCTTAAATGGTTGTAGCCTAATTCAAAAGGTATATACCTGACAATGTCTATAGCAGCAATTCATTATGTTGACTAATTTCACATGATATGAATACGTAGTGTAAATTAACTGGGAGCATTCCCCAGACAGTAAGCATCAGACAAATGGCAGCTTCCAGGATGCATAATTACATGCAGCAACTATATGCCTTACATTTACATTGTTCTTTTGTCTTTTGGGGTCTGTTTGCAATAGCTAATGAGTGGGCTGTGATTTTGCAAAGGTCTGCCCATGCATTCGATTATTAGCTGTCCTGGACAAAAGTAATCAAGTGTATAAGGGGATAATGGGAAAGAATACATATGAGTCCATGATAAGCGTGCTTTGTATCTCTGTCTGATGTACCCAAACTGCTTTCTCTTGTTTATTTAGTTGTTGGACTTACACAGATGGTACCAACATTTCTTCCAACAGCTTCAGCAACAAAACCTGCTCAGCAAAGTGCTGGTCACACTCAACAACTGACAGAGAAGGCAAATACAGTTATAAATTCACAGGCCTTTGGGAGAGACTTTACTGAAGATATGGACAGATTTAATTTGTAAAGAACACGGTTTAGTGACATGACACGTAAGTCAATCAAAGCAAAAAAGGTCTTCTTGAAAAAATAACAACACTGTTATTTGTAGGGGATGAGAAAGCTTCCCCCTCCAAATACCCTCCCATCTATTTAATACAAATTGATTGGGGTCACATAAACCATACAAAGAAGTGAGCCTCTGCCATATAGCAGCAGCTTATGTCCAGCAACACGGTGTTTGTGGGATGCTGAGAAGGAGTTAGTGACACACCTCTCAACTGTCCAGAATTTTGCAGAATGACCAGGTCTTTGCTTCATCTTTTCAGTCCATTCCTCATCAAATTTGTGGTTTTCTGGAAAATCATTGAGAATTAAACTCACTAAATGAGACACATTTGCATTGCATACTTCATATCCTTCAGAATATGTATGCTAATGAAAAACCTGTTATTCTGGCAACTTTCTAATTTTGTAAGAGCAATACTTCAAATCTGTCCACAATTTTGGGCATGCCCCCATCCCCCAAAATTTGTGGGGCTGTCCAGAATTTTTACACTAAGAGGTTGAGTGGTATGGTTAGTGATACTTTCAATACTACTGCATTAATATTTTGCTACAAGTTTGACCATTGTATTTGTTATGTGTTCAAAGTTTTACATTATTCCCTTTAAAAGCATAGACCTGTGTTTTGTGCAGGTTACATAGGTTCATAGGTTCATAGGTAGGTACTAGGCTAGTGGCCCAAGGGCCTAAGTAAGCCTAGCCAACAAGGTTCCCTGGCTTACACCACCCAAGAAAGTTATTTTCCTGTGTCCTGTCGAACAGAGCCACAGAAGTGAGCCCCAGGGTGTATTTCCTATTTCCCATCCACTCATCAAGATTTTTCTTGAAGAGTGCTAATGAGGAACTTTGCTTGACATAGATTGGTAGCTTGTTCCAGAGTATGGGAAGTCTCTGGGACAGGAATCTAGCCCTCCAGCATGTCCTGTGTATTGTGGTGACAAGGTTTAGGTCCCTGGAGCATGTAGCTCGGAGGGATTGGGATTTGTTTAGGTGCAGCATGTTCAACAGCTCTGGGTTTGACATAGCTGTATATGTTAGGCAGAGATCACCGCAGAGTAGGCAATATGCTACGGAGTAAAGCTGGAGTGTTTTGAGATCGTCTGTATAAGGCATCTGTTTGAGGCCAGTAATCCTCTTTGTGAGGTACTTCTGTGGCCTTTCCAGCTGCTGCAGATGTCTTGTGAGGTACATTTCAAAATGGGTGTTTTACTCTATAATGGGTCTAATGAGTGCTGAGTAGAGGGGAACAATGACCTCTTTTTTTCCTGGATGAGAACCCTTTTGTGATGAGGTGTGCCACATAGAAGGATTTCTTGACTATTGCGGTGATGTGATTATCAAAGGAGAAACTACTGTCCACCTGGGTCCCAAGGTCTCTTATCACACAATCGGCATTAAGTAGACTGCCGCCTGTATGGTAGCTTATGGGTACAGAGTTTGACAATGCACTTTTTGGCATTGAGCTTGAAGCCATGGCTCTGATACCAGGCATCTGTCTCAGTGAGGCCCTTCTGTAGGATGTCCACATCATTTGGGGACTTGACTATGGCTCTTAGTTTGCAGTCATCCGTGAACTTCATTAGCCAAAGGCCTTCTGTGTTAGCCTATACTTCGGAGAAGTAGACACCAAACAGGAGAGGTCCCTGGACTGAACTCTGTGGTACTCCACTTGTCACTGATTTGAAGTCAGATTTGGAGTCTGCAGCTTTTACAGGGTGGATTCTGTAAGTGAGCCATTTGGCAACCCATCTTGTGACGTAAGGATTTATACCTAGTTTAGTGAGTTTATCTATAATTCCAGAGTGGGGGATGGTGTCAAAAGCCTTAGTGAGGTCAAGATAGGCTGTGTGAACCACCTTACCCTCGTCTACAGCTTTGGTGACTGCCTCAAAGAAGTCGATCAGGTTCAGGAGGCATGATCTGCCTTTCACAAACCCAGACTGGGTGGGGTCCAGAGTTTGGTGGTTACCAATGTCCTTGTATATGAGTTTCATGATGATATGTTCCATGGCCTTACAGACCAGGCATGTCAGGCTAATAGGGCGATAGTTCCCGGGATCAGTGGTGGTTCCCCTTTGTGGAGTGGGATAACTGTTGCTGTGCACCATTCAGTGGGCTGAAAGCCTGATGTGAGGCTATGATTGAACATGGTGCTTAGGTGGTGAGCTAGTTCATTCTGAAGTTCGTGTAAAAACGCAGCCTGGGATGTTGTCCGGTCCCATAGATGCTGTGTTTTTTGCTTTAGAAAGTGCAGCCTTTACCTGCGTAGCTGTGATTACAGGGACTCTGCATTCATCCTGTATAGATATGGGCCCTTTAGGGGTGAGAGGGGGGTAAAGTTAGCATTGAACCTATCTGAAAGGATGTTGGCAATATCAATTGGTTCTGTAACTTTCATGCCATTGTGCTGTAACACAGAACAGATCTGGTTGTTGCCATTAAGATTCCTGACATAGCTATAGATGCTTTGTGGTTGTCCTTAGAGTCAGTGGTGATTTTGTTTTCGTAGCTAGCTTTGGAGGATCTTATAAGGGATCTTAGCTTCTTACTGAGGCTGACCAGGGAGCTCCTCCACTCATGGGATTTTAGTCTCTTTTGCAACAGTTTCTTCCTTCTGTTGTAGAGTTTGTTTATGGCAGGGGACCACCAGATTGGCTTCCTTTTTTTGGAGGATAGTGTCTTGGTTCTGTTCGGGATAGCAAGATCCATGCACTCGTGCAAGTGCTTATAGAGTGCATTTGTGTAGAATTCAGCAGTCGTAACTGTATTGTTCATCTGCATGGGTATCATGAAGTTCGCCACTTCTGTCTTAAGAAGCATGAAGTTGGCTATGGAGATTTTTTTTACTGTGGTTTTCTTAATGGGGGGTAGGAGTGGGATGTGGATATCTAGGGTGATTAGCTTATGGTCGGATCTGACCAATGAGGAGTTGACTTCAGGTGTGGAACACCAGTCACTCATGTTGGTAATGACTAGGTCTAGGATATTGTTGCCCCTGGTGGGGGTGTGGCTACGCTGATCCAGGGCATTGGAATTTATGAATTCCAGAAAGCGTTGAGCGAAGGAGTTGGTACATGAGTAGTTTTCCCAGTTAATGGTGGGGTAGTTGAAATCGCCTATTATTAGGGTGTTTGGTTGAACCCTAATATTTTCCAGTATATCAGGAAAAGAGGAGTGAGAATCCTGGGGCATGGTGGGGGATCTGTAGCAAGCTACAATTTGGATTGGAGTTTTGGCCAGAGTTAATTGCACTTGGATAATCTCGGATGCATTACACTGAGCAACTAGCCTGGAGGTGTGGATATCCTTAATGAATATGGACACACCTCCGCCTCTGGTGTTTTGGTCCAGTTTAGATGGCCGAAAAGTGTGGTATGAGTTATAGCCTGATAATGCAGGGGTGCATTAAGGAGCCTTGAACCAGGCCTCAGTCACTGCACAGATATCGATGTTCTCCATTTTAAGGAGTGCCTCAAGGGAATGCATTTTGAGATTTAGACTTATAGCATTGAGTAGCATTACCCTCAGTGTTTGCTTGCCTGTTCCTGTTATGGTGGTGAATTTGTCATTTGAACCTTGCCTAAAAAAGGCACTAGAGGGGTTCCAAGACCCTTAGCCAGTATCTGGAATCCCAGGGGTGACAGGTGCAGGCCATCTCTGGCAAAGCATCGTGGTCTGTCGACCATGTCGTCCCAGGCAGACAGATACTGGATCCCCTTAGAATCACACCAGAAGCTTAGCCAATTGTTGAAGTCAGTCATTTTATCCTTGTACTGCGGTATCATTCAGGGCAATGGCAGGATGCTACTCAGGGCTAGGGTCATACCTGCCTGGGCTACAAGATCGGAGAGCTCTTCCATGTCTCTTTTCATATAGTCCAGGGAGGTACATCTCAGGTCGTTCACACCAACATGGACAATGACAAAGTCATATTTGTACTTGTTGTGGAGTGACCTGAGTGCATGGATTATGTGGTGGATCCTGGCACCCGACAGGCAGCTGACAGTAACCTTCTCCTTGTTTAGCCTGGTGAGTGGGACATCAGTCTGCCTGACTATGGAGTCACCTATGACTAGGGTGTTGGGTACGTTGTTTTGCCTTATGGGCTGTGGTTGAGTGGCACACTGAGTCTGTGGGCTATGTGTCATTTGGGTTGTGTTGGGGGTGGAGGTTGCTTGCATTTCTGCTTTAGAGGTCTCTGTTGCTTGGGCAGATTATTATTGAGAGCCTCCACAAATGTTTTTGTGTTTCTATGTGTAGATTTTGGTGGTGTAGGTTTAGTGGGACTATGTGATGAGTGTGGTGTGGTGCAAGTGTTTACCTTCTCCTCTTGACTGTCAAATTCAGTCTTGGATGGAGAGAGCTTTACCTCCAGTTTGGCTAGATAAGTACATCTCTCACAGTTTGTAGTGTTGGGTGGTAGGAGGAGAGGGTTGTCTGTGTACATGAGGCAATTGCTACATTGCCCCAAGATGCCCAGATTCATCAGATAGACAGGAGAGAACACTGGGAGCTGATCCTTGGACATGCCTGAATAAAAAACTATTTTCCTCTAGACAAGTGAGGAAAGTGAGTACAAGAGCTGTTTTTCTCTAAGCAAGTGAGGAAAGTAAGTACCAAAACTGTTTTCCTCTGGATAATGAGGAAGGTTGTGTGCTGTAGTAATTTGTAGCTTACTTTATCTATTTATTTAAATTTGTTGACCGGGAGTGTCTGACTGGACGTAGGCCCATTTTCAGTGGAGGCTCGGGGAGAAAAGCTCCACAGTAAAATAAACAGACAGTAGTTACATTGGATTACATAGCGATTAACAATTTAACATAGCAATTACTTACAACATATTTACAGATGAAGAACATAGTACATCAGTAGACAACTAGAATCTTTATCTGTGAAGTACATAACAGACATTAACAAATGTTACAATGAGAAGTTCCTGCTGTATAATAAGTACTAGGCTTATGAGCATCTGAGCTTGCTATAATCAAGGTAGTTAGTGGAGTGGAAAGAAAGGCATTGGTTGGATGGGGTGGATGATATTAGAGTGGGAGTTGCAAGGGCATAGCCAGCATGTTTTTAGGTGCGCTTTTAGTAAAGTTTTGAAGTGGGTGCATAATGGTACGGAGGTAATTGTGGGTGGGAGTGAGTTCCATAATTTGGCTATGGTGCAAGAGAATAGTGCTTCACCAGCAGAGTTATTGGCTTTAGTGATCTGCAAGTGATTTTTGTTGCTGGATCTTAGTGGTCTGGTGGTGCGATAGGTTTGGAGTAGATTCTGGAGTGATGGGACATTTAATGGATGGTTTACTAGTTTGTCCTTAGTGCTTACAACAAGTTCTGAACAAGTGCTGAGCACGGATAAGCAAATTCAAGTGCTGAAACCAAGAATCTGTATCTGAGGTAGACTAGTTACAGGAAAGAAACAAGTGCAAATGCGGCTTTTACATCAGAAAAGTTGACTCCAGATTTCCAGAAAACTCATCAGACATGTATATCTTGAGGGATGTTTGACATAAAGTTTTCTTCTGTCCTGTGACTGAAACTACTTTGGACCTGGATATACTGTTTCAAAAGGCAGGGCCTAGTCATGAAAATGCTTTTTCTGCTATTAATATTTTGAAGGGTGATATGACAAGTATAATATCATTCTCCTGACTGCTTCTTTGACAGTAAGTTTGTTCTCTGATTGGTAATTTGTTTCTTGGTAGAAGACAGTAGCCAGGTTTTAGAATTTTGAAGAGGATACAGTTTAACAGATAAAAAGCTCTGTCAATAACTGGTAACCAGTGGAGATCTTTAATGAGTTGTCAGTGGTGTGTTTAAGGATTTGACAGCTGTTCAAATCTAAAAACTTTGTTTTCTGTAATTTGAATCGTGTGGGTATTGTAGGAAGAGTGCAGAGATAGAATGGGGAGACAATATTCAAGCTGGGGCAGATGTGTTATTTTGGTGGCAGCTGTTCTGTCTGCTGCGGAAAGGAGAAGATAAAACTTATAACGGAGTTTCAGATGACATTGGTTGTGATATATTTTCAGTGTGGGCTGAGAGGATAAGAGATTGGTCTAGCACAGGGGTCTGCAACCTGCGACTTTGGAGCTGCATGTCGCTCTTCCACCCCTCTGCAGTGGTTCCCTGTAGCTTTGAAAAGTAATGGTCACTCTACCGCACAAAGCACATACAAACAGTGATCGAGTGATGGACTTTAAATTTTGCTCTTAGAAACTTAGAAACTTGCTAGAATAACACGATTTCTGTTGCCATACATTCTACACACACTAAGAGTGATCGAGCAATCTCCTGGCAGCAGCAGCATCTCCTGAAAGGTGTCCATACTTCTCATACCTCTCAAAGTCTTACCACAAGAAATCTGGACAGAGCCACAAATAAAAGGGAACAAAGGAACAATAGGGATGGACTTTAAATATTGCTCTTATAAACTTATAAACTTACTAGAATAACATGCTTTCTGTTAACATGCATTTTACACACCCACACCCACACACACACACACACACACACACACACACACACACACACACACACACACACACACACACACACAGCGATTGAGCAATCGCAAAAAAAGGAACAAAACTAGGGATGGATTTTAAATATTGTTCTTATAAACTTAGTTCTTCTATATTTACTATAATAACTATATATAAAACGTTATACGCTGTGGTATCTTCATTTTAGGGGTCAAATAGGTTTTGTGGCTCCCAGTGAATTTTATTTGGTGGGAGAGGAGCTAAAATGGCTCTTTTGATAATGAAGGTTGCAGACCCCTGGTCTAGCATTAGTCCTAGGGGTTTGCATTCAGATACATTTGGAATTATATTATCTTGTATGTCTTTGAGGTGGATAATGGGGAACTTACCAACTTTTTTAGGTTGTGGCAGAGAATCTAACCTGTGTTTTAATGAGACTGAGAAGGAGTTTGTTGCAAGCTGTCTAACTGCACAGGTCTAAAAGTCTTGTGTGAAACTATACTTTGAAGGTCAGTATGGGATTTAATTTGGCTTCTAAGTAAACGATCATTGCATGAAGAGTGAAATTTAGTGTTTGTAGTTCTTGTGTTATACCACTGATGAATATTGAGAAGAGTAGAGGGCTTGAGGACAGATCCTTGGGATATTCCAATGTTAAACATGTCAGCTGATGAATATTGGTTATCAGCACAGATGTGAAAGGATGTGTTAGAAAGATGATTTTAAACCATGTTGAGGTGTTGTCCCCAAACCTGACCCTTTTGAGTTTCTGTGACAGTAATTTAGTTATATACTTCAAAGGTGCACATCATTTCTATAAAGACTCCTGCTGTAATAAGTCCCTTGTTGCTATTATAGTAAATACTGCTGGTTGCAGAATATAGTGCTGAAGCCATAGCAAAAGCCAAGTTGTCAGACAGAAGTCTGTAGCCATTGTGTTTGTGTAACTGTTTGTAAAGTAGCTTTTCAAATATTTTTGTAATTTGGCCTAAATTTGAGGTGGGCTGGAAGTTTTTGAAATGCTCAGGTGACATGACGTTGGGAAGGGAAGTAGAATAATAAAAGCACATTTAAGAGATGCAGGAACAATCCCTAATGAAAGAGAGACCTTAGAAATATGAGTGAGTGGTTTTCCAATAAATGTGGCTGCTTTCCCAAGGAAGGTAGGAAGCAAGAATCTAAATTTAGCTGAAGATGTGTTTAGATTTTGTAACATCTTTTTTGTTTCATTGCTGGTTACTGCTGAGAAGTAAAATGTGGGTGTCCCTCTGCTAAAGAGTAATACTGAGATGCTGTATCAGTTTGTATTTCTACTGAGGTATAACTTGTGGTGGAGAATTTACTAGTAATGTCTTATATGGTGGACTTAAGAAAGGCTTTGTATCTTTCTGCAAGGTTTGGAAAGTTATTTAAGGAGGCTGATGAGAAGGTGGTGATAGGCCTTGTAAGGTGTTTTATTTCCTTCCAGAACAGATTAATTTCATAAGTAGTGGTTGGTTATGTAGTCTCAAGTACTGAGGTTTAGTTGAGTTAGTGGCTATTCTAGTCGACTTTTTCAAAGTAAGGCAGATTTGGTTGAAGTTGCTTGAATGTTTTTTTTCTCTGTTATCCAGGTATAATCCCTTTCCTTCATTATTGCTAAGAGGTCTGAATTTAGCCAGGGACATGGTTGTCCTTTCAGCCTTTTTTAGTGATGAGGAATATCAAGTTTTGGATTTTACCAAGGGTTAGGGTGAAGATTCAATTGCCTCTGTTGAGTACAGAATATTACAGAATGATGTCCAATCTAAAAATGTTATAGCTTTAGTTAGGGATATAAATTTATGTTCTGGGAAAAGTCTCCCTAGGGCAGGTTGGATAGATATTTACTATATGGTGCACACAAGGAATAATTAAATGTAATTTTAAAATACAAGTATAACCCCTAATAAGTATGCATTATGAATACATTTAAGCAATTTCTTTGCAGAAAATAAGTTATTTCTAAAACACATGCACTATGGCAGACATGGCATATTCATGGTTACACCCATGATTCTGGATATCATGGTATTTGTTGAACTTTCACTGTAGAAGGACAGTTCCTAGGTTTTAGAAGAGGTGTAACTTGTCTCCCTGTGAGCTCTTTTATCACCAGGCCATCATGGTTGCTTTTGGTATTTTACATAATGTAACTGTTGAAATTATTCCATTTGAAATGTGTTGAGGGCTAAGATGTTATAGTTGTGTTTTCATATTTCCTGAACTTTGACGCACTTGATTCTTTGATTTTTTTTATTACCTTTGTTGTCCAAGCTTTTATGGAATATCAGTTGAACTTATAGTGTCAGTATTTTTATCTTTTTCCAGATATTGTTATCCTTTGTGTATAATCTTTTAATCAGAGATGCTATAATTAATGTATTTTACTTCTGCACTATGAGTTTATGTTTGCCTTTTTTCCTAGAAGAGCAGTAAACATGTGAGCCTTTAAGAGTTTGGAGTATGAACTTTGCAGTCATAAATCCTGGATGCTGTATTCTTTATTCTTATTATATCAAGTGCTGCTTTACGGGTTATTAAATTTTTATGATATCATCTTCAAGCATCATTGTGTATCTCTAGGCTATTTTCTTATATTAGCTAATCTCATATTTGGGTAATTGACTTGGGTATTGATAGGCAAGTGCTGTGCAGGTATGCAGCAGTAATTTTCAAGGACTCTGCATGATGAGGTACACAGTTAATAAGATGCATTTTAGACACTGAAAAGAGCAAGCATTCTGAACAAAAAATCACATAAGTAAAAAGAGGGCTGCAGAGAAAACAGAATAAGCAGTGCCAGGCTTCTGTACAGCAGGAACAAAACTGTAGTACCCTGTGTGCATGGATAACCATTTGTTAATCACACCATGCAACATAGTGCTGCAGCTTGGTACCAAGACATTGTGGCAGCAATGCACTGTGGTGCTAAGACATTGTAGCAGCAGTGCACGGTAGTGGTAAGACATTGTGGCAGCAATGCACTGTGATGCTAAGACATTGTGGCAACAGTGCACGGCAGTGCTAAGACATTGTGGCAACAATACACAGTAGCACTAAGACATTGTCTTAGCACTACCGTGTACTGTTGCTACAAAGTCTTAGCACCACAGTGCATTGCTACCGCAATGTCTTAGTACTACAGTGCAGTGCTGCCACAATGTCTTAGTGCTACCGTGCACTGCTGCTACAATGTAATTGTGGCAACAATGCACAGTAGCACTAAGATATTGTGGTAGCACTGCACTGTGGTGCTAAGACATTGTGGCAACAATGCACTGTGGTACTAAGACATTGTGGCTGCACTGCACTCCAGTGTTATGATACTGTAGCTGCAATGCACTGTTGTGCTAAGACATTGTAGCAGTACTGCTCTGTGGTGTTAAAACATTGTGGCAACACTGCACTGTGGTGCTAAGACATTGTAGCAGCCCTGCATGGTAGTGCTAGCACATTGTGGCAGTACTGCACTGTGGTCCTATGACATTGTGGCAGCACTGCACTGTGGTGTTATGACATTGTAGCTGCACTGCACTGTGGTGCTATGACATTGTGGCAGCCCTGTACTGTGGTACTATGACATTGTGCAAGCTCTGCTGTAAGGTGCTGAGACATTGTGTGGGCACTGCACTCCACTGTGATGATAAGACATTGTGGAAGCAATGCACTGTGGTGCCAAGACATTGTGGCACCCCTGCATTGTGATGCTATGACATTGTGGCAGCACTGCTCTGTGGTGCTAAGACATTGAGGCAGCATTGCACTGTGGTGCTGAGACATTGTGTGGGCACTGCTCTGTGATGCTAAGACATTGTGGTATCACTACACTGTTATGCTATGACATGACTATAGCACTGCTAGTGTGTACGTGCTGTATGCACAAGCATACAAGACACATACTTTGTGTTCACCATGATGTGTACATCTAGCACTATCATGCATGGCTAGTGCTCTGTGCACTGGCAGTGATTCACAGACAGGGGTGTTAACTGGCTTCATTAGCATAACCCCTACATTAACTGGTTCTTGTTAGCATGATATAAAGTGGTAATACAATTTTATGCAACAACTCTTACAACCATGTGACTTGGAAATTAAGGGATTTTCATAAAGTTTATGTAGATAAGGAGCTTCCCAGAGGTAAGGAGGGAGTCCTGCAAGTATCTCAGCAACAACATCAAAGCCAGTGGTGGATATCAGTGATAGTGAAGCAAATATCATGGTGTTAATTGGGAACTCATGACACTACTGTACTGTCTGCATGTGGCTGGAGTATTTGAAGCTCTGTACTTCACAGTCAAATCCATCTTGGTTAAGAGACTTTATTTATTTATTTATTTAACTGTTTTGGTTAAATGACTGACTTATTTATTCATTCTACTTTATTTTACTAGTTTTATTGCTCAAATCAACTATAACTGCTTGAAACAGATCTATTTTTCTTTTACATTTGTCATTACAGAGTACACTGATTAAGTGTGTGATATTTGTAGCTCTTTTAAATGACCCCGCTTTGTAGTTAGATTAGTAGTTTATATTCTGATGGCAAGTTTAGGTAGGCCAGACTAGTTCCAGGCATGCATTTGCTATCAAGTGACTCCCATCATGATGCCATTTGTTAGAATGTTCTAGTGAGCCTTTTAGTGCTGTTTTCCCTGAGTATTTAACAGGTGTTTTAGTGCAAGCTGTCACTGTTTTACAAACAGTTGCTGTTTGTTGAGTGAGAAGCACAGATCTTTGGTAAAAAAAAAACTGAGATGAATTTGTCACTTCACACTTGAATCCATCTTGGCTAAGTGACACTGTTTATTTATTTAGTTTTTTTCTAGATTTGCTCATATTGCTCAAAACTACCTGAACTACTCTGTCTTTCCCATTGTTTATTATAGAGTACACTGACTAAGTGTGCACTGTTTATAGTCATTTTAGTGACCCTGCTTGCAGTTAGATTATTGTCTTATTTTCTGATGGCAAGAGAAGGTAGGCAGACTATTTCCAGGTGAGTGTTTTCTAAACATGGAACTCTCATTGTGTTACTATTGACTGGAGTTCTCCATGGCATGTTTTGTTGCTGCTTTCCCTGTGTATTTAAGCAGTCATTTTAGAAAGCTGCCACACTTACAGCAGCATTGCAGCGATGTCCACTGCATAAACATAGGCATCTTTACTATTATCTGTTCTACTACCTCCTCTCTCTCTCTCAAACCCTATCATTGTCACTCCATTGCCAGCATCATAGCACTTGCTATCCTCAGGCAGTGCAGTGACTGCTTATGCTCACAGATAACGTTCTCTTATTCATCATTAACAATGTTGTTTGTGAGAGATGTGAATATTTAACACATATAGTGACCTACTTCTCTCTCTCTCTCTCACAGAAAAGCATGGACACTGCAACACACACTTCTACTGCATTATACACTTAACCACAATAAGACGTTTTATACTGAGAGTGTATACAAACCCTTACCAATGCCTCCTAGATCCTGGATGTTTAATAAATAGGATCAAACCTATCCTGGCAGAGTCACTCCTCCAACTGTTTAACCTATGTTTACCCACAGGCGTTGTTCTTAAGGTTTGGCACACAGGGTGGTGATATCATTCTGTTGGGTAGCACTGCCATTGACCCCAGAAATGATAGGTCTGTCAGCTTGATGTGTCTTACCTGCAAAGCTGTGGAACATATTATAACTGATCTGATAAACAATGTTATCAAAAATCTCATTAGCATAGACCTACAGCAGTTCAGTTTTGTCAAGAGTAAATTTTCTCTAACGAATTTGGTTAACTCCTTCAAGAGGCTAAAACAAGCAATGGCCACTGAGCATGCTGTCCACATTGCATACCTTGACCTGGACAAAGCTTTTGACACCATCCCACAAGCCAGCATAGTTAGTAAGCTTCACACTTTAAAATAGATCCCTTTGTGGTAATATTGGTAGCAAATTGGCTAAAAGACAGAACCCACACACACTGGAGGTGGCACATACCACACCTGGGAATATGAAGGTAACCAGTGGTACCCAACAGGGATCAGTGCTGGGACCTTTTCTGTTTGGCATTTACATTGTAGATCTCCAAGACAGGAGATTTATGATGGTGCAGTGGTGCAATGGTTAGCGTTGTTGCCTCACAGCAAGGGGTTCTCCGGTTTGATTCTCGGCTGGACTGCCTTCTGTGCAGAGTCTGCATGTCCTTCCTGCATTCGCATGGGTTTCCTCTGGGTACTCCGGTTTCCTCCCACATTTCAAAGACATGCTTCTGGAGCATTTCTCCCTGGGCCTCAATGAAAATAGACTCTGTCCCAGATGGACTTTCCCATTAAACAAATGTTAAATAAATAAATAAAATAAAAAAATAAATAAACATAAACCAAGACCTCTGGTGAACCAAGTCTGCTGACAGCTGCAAACTGAGAGTCATTGTCAAGAACCCCCCTTTGACACTCAAATTCTTCAGAAAGAACTTATGCTCAGAGATACCTGGTGTACTTAAAATGGTCTCAAATTAAATGCAAAAAGCAATTGGCAACAAACTCAAATTTGACCACCATGTAAATGCAGTCATTCTGCAAAGTAATCTCATACTAGGAACCTTGTACAAATCAAATCCCATCATCACTGAGCAACAGGGGAAAGCCACTGCATCTGCCCTCTTAATATCAAATCTTCTAACATATTCCTCTGCCATATTTATCAGCCTACAGCAAACATGATTAGCCATACTGTAACAGTCTTATCAAAAAACAGCCAGGTTTGTCACCAATCTGCCACCCAGAACCCATTACGCACAGCACTGAATTTGCAGCAGTGGCTTGATCTTACACAACTCCTGGCTTTCTCTGAAATGAAAACAACACATACAATACTATAGTACCTCATCAGGGTACCAGCTATCTCCTCTATACCTATCTGGTACACACTATACAGAAATGTGAGATCTAAAGACCAACATCTTATCTAAACAGATTAATTAATATGCTATACCCCATACCTACACAGACAGGCTGAAAGCCCTGTCACTTTACTCTGTATCCTATAGGCTGCTGAGAGGTGACTTGTGTCTGTCCCATATGGTAATCTCCAACCCTGCCCTAATGGAAATGCTGCATATCAGCAAGTCAAATGACACAAGAGTCACTCGCTCCAGGGATCTCAACCTAGCTTGTGACAGTAACAGAACATGCTGGAGAGACAAATATGTCTCCCAGAGACTGCTGATTCTCTATAATAGACTTCCTAGTCATGTAAAACAGAGCTTCTCACTGTCCCTATTCAAACACAACCTACATAATTGGATGTGAGACTGCAAATTCAACTCTGGGGTGGTACCCATGTCCCTCATAGGCAGGGATAGCCAGTGTTGATCACAGACCCACTCTGTTCATATATTCGTTCTGCGAACTACCCAAAAAGAACAAATGGGGATACTTGGGATTAACATGGCTAGGCTTGTAAAGGCTCTAAGGCCGCTAGCCTAGTAACTTCCTATGAACCTATGAACCTATACTAGCAAAACTGTGGAACACTAACACAGTTGTCAACAGAAAAAATATTTTCACAGGTAAGCTCAAATATCCCCTGAAGTCCACTACACTATGTAAATACTCATTACCCTATGTACTCAGTTTAATTACTTTGTATACCTTAAATACTCATGCTAAAGAGTCTGAATATAATATCTTGATCATCTGAAAATTCTGTATGGCAACAACATATCATTTAAATGTTTGCACTGGTTAATTATACATTTGTACAACTGTGCTTTATGATTGTTTGCTTATTTGAATATTCTATATGGCATTAAAACTGTTTGAAAGTTTCTGTGAGGCCATTTTTGCTTGGGCTGAAGGAGGGTCTCTCTGTTGATCAGTGGCAGTGACTAACATTGAGCAGCTTCCCTGCCCCCCGTAGAGGTGGTTACTGACTTGAAACTGTAGTTTTATTGGCCAGTAGGGGTCATTTCAATAACTCCTTCATCTTCCTCTCTTAAAACCTAGTTGCCTCGTGGTTTGGGCATCTTTTCAGGCTTGTTGGCTGTTGGTGAAGCACCCTCCAAGAGGAAAAACGCTGAGAGAAGAAGGGAGCCACTTTTGAGATTTTAAGTATTTTTTCTCTGTTTATTTGCTAAGTTTTTCTGCATAGCTGCCTAGCTTGAGCATTTTCTGGCTTGTTAAACTTGATTTCTGTATTAGTAGCTGTATTTAGAGCACAACCAAAAGCTGTTTGCTGAATTTCCTGTTTGCACTTAATTTTAAATCGTTTTTTTCTTAAAACTAGCATATTTTCTGTCCTTGACCTAGCACTCTTGTGTGGGGTCATTTACTGCACTGTTATAACTTGATATTACTTGTGAACCTCTGCTATCTCTGTAAAAACAAAAACAAAAAAAAAAATCTTGCTTTTTTCCCACTTTTCTGAGAGTTAAAAAAGTTCAGTTACAGGCTTGCTGTTCCTGAACTGTTTGAAAGTTTCTGTGAGGCCATTTTGCTTGGGCTGAAGGAGGGTCTCTCTGTTGATCAGTGGCAGTGACTAACATTGAGCAGCTTCCCTGCCCCGAGAGGTGGTTACTGACTTGAAACTGTAGTTTTATTGGCCACTAGGGGTCATTTCCATAACTCCTTCATCTTCCTCTCTTAAAACCTAGTTGCCTCGTGGTTTGGGCGTCTTTTCAGGCTTGTTGGCTGTTGGTGAAGCACCCTCCAAGAGGAAAAAACGCTGAGAGAAGAAGGAGCCACTTTTGAGATTTTAAGTATTTTTCTCTGTTTATTTGCTAAGTTTTCTGCATAGCTGCCTAGCTTGAGCATTTTCTGGCTTGTTAAACTTGATTTCTGTATTAGTAGCTGTATTTAGAGCACAACCAAAAGCTGTTTGCTGAATTTCCTGTTTGCACTTGATTTTAAATCGTTTTTTTCTTAAAACTTGCATATTTTCTGTCCTTGACCTAGCACTCTTGTGTTGGGTCATTTACTGCACTGTTATAACTTGATATTACTTGTGAACCTCTGCTATCTCTGTAAAAAACAAAAGCAAAAAAAAAAATCTTGCTTTTTTCCCACTTTTCTGAGAGTTAAAACAGTTCAGTTACAGGCTTGCTGTTCCTGAACTGTTTGAAAGTTTCTGTGAGGCCATTTTTGCTTGGGCTGAAGGAGGGTCTCTCTGTTGATCAGTGGCAGTGACTAACATTGAGCAGCTTCCCTGCCCCCGTAGAGGTGGTTACTGACTTGAAACTGTAGTTTTATTGGCCACTAGGGGTCATTTCCATAACTCCTTCATCTTCCTCTCTTAAAACCTAGTTGCCTCGTGGTTTGGGCATCTTTTCAGGCTTGTTGGCTGTTGGTGAAGCACCCTCCAAGAGGAAAAAATGCTGAGAGAAGAAGGGAGCCACTTTGAGATTTTAAGTATTTTTTCTCTGTTTATTTGCTAAGTTTTTCTGCATAGCTGCCTAGCTTGAGCATTTTCTGGCTTGTTAAACTTGATTTCTGTATTAGTAGCTGTATTTAGAGCACTACCAAAAGCTGTTTGCTGAATTTCCTGTTTGCACTTAATTTTAAATCTTTTTTTCTTAAAACTTGCATATTTTCTGTCCTTGACCTAGCACTCTTGTGTGGGGTCATTTACTGCACTGTTATAACTTGATATTACTTGTGAACCTCTGCTATCTCTGTAAAAACAAAACCAAAAAAAATCTTGCTTTTTCCCACTTTTCTGAGAGTTAAAAAAGTTCAGTTACAGGCTTGCTGTTCCTGAACTGTTTGAAAGTTTCTGTGAGGCCATTTTTGCTTGGGCTGAAGGAGGGTCTCTCTGTTGATCAGTGGCAGTGACTAACATTGAGCAGCTTCCCTGCCCCCCGTAGAGGTGGTTACTGACTTGAAACTGTAGTTTTATTGGCCACTAGGGGTCATTTCCATAACTCCTTCATCTTCCTCTCTTAAAACCTAGTTGCCTCATGGTTTGGGAGTCTTTTCAGGCTTGTTGGCTGTTGGTGAAGCACCCTCCAAGAGGAAAAAACGCTGAGAGAAGAAGGGAGCCACTTTTGAGATTTTAAGTATTTTTTCTCTGTTTATTTGCTAAGTTTTTCTGCATAGCTGCCTAGCTTGAGCATTTTCTGGCTTGTTAAACTTGATTTCTGTATTAGTAGCTGTATTTAGAGCACAACCAAAAGCTATTTGCTGAATTTCCTGTTTGCACTTGATTTTAAATCGTTTTTTTTTTTAAACTTGCATATTTTCTGTCCTTGACCTAGCACTCTTGTGTGGGGTCATTTACTGCACTGTTATAACTTGATATTACTTGTGAACCTCTGCTATCTCTGTAGGAAACAAAAACAAAAAAAAATCTTGCTTTTTTCCCACTTTTCTGAGAGTTAAAAAAGTTCAGTTACAGGCTTGCTGTTCCTGAACTGTTTGAAAGTTTCTGTGAGGCCATTTTTGCTTGGGCTGAAGGAGGGTCTCTGTTGATCAGTGGCAGTGACTAACATTGAGCAGCTTCCCTCCCCCCCGGAGAGGTGGTTACTGACTTGAAACTGTAGTTTTATTGGCCACTAGGGGTCATTTCCATAACTCCTTCATCTTCCTCTCTTAAAACCTAGTTGCCTCGTGGTTTGGGCGTCTTTTCAGGCTTGTTGGCTGTTGGTGAAGCACCCTCCAAGAGGAAAAAACGCTGAGAGAAGAAGGGAGCCACTTTTGAGATTTTAAGTATTTTTTCTCTGTTTATTTGCTAAGTTTTCTGCATAGCTGCCTAGCTTGAGCATTTTCTGGCTTGTTAAACTTGATTTCTGTATTAGTAGCTGTATTTAGAGCACAACCAAAAGCTGTTTGCTGAATTTCCTGTTTGCACTTAATTTTAAATCGTTTTTTTCTTAAAACTTGCATATTTTCTGTCCTTGACCTAGCACTCTTGTGTTGGGTCATTTACTGCACTGTTATAACTTGATATTACTTGTGAACCTCTGCTATCTCTGTAAAAAAGAAGCAAACAAAAAAAAAATCTTGCTTTTTTCCCACTTTTCTGAGAGTTAAAACAGTTCAGTTACAGGCTTGCTGTTCCTGAACTGTTTGAAAGTTTCTGTGAGGCCATTTTGCTTGGGCTGAAGGAGGGTCTCTGTTGATCAGTGGCAGTGACTAACATTGAGCAGCTTCCCTGCCCCCGTAGAGGTGGTTACTGACTTGAAACTGTAGTTTTATTGGCCACTAGGGGTCATTTCCATAACTCCTTCATCTTCCTCTCTTAAAACCTAGTTGCCTCGTGGTTTGGGCATCTTTTCAGGCTTGTTGGCTGTTGGTGAAGCACCCTCCAAGAGGAAAAATGCTGAGAGAAGAAGGGAGCCACTTTTGAGATTTTAAGTATTTTTCTCTGTTTATTTGCTAAGTTTTTCTGCATAGCTGCCTAGCTTGAGCATTTTCTGGCTTGTTAAACTTGATTTCTGTATTAGTAGCTGTATTTAGAGCACAATCAAAAGCTGTTTGCTGAATTTCCTGTTTGCACTTAATTTTAAATCGTTTTTTCTTAAAACTTGCATATTTTCTGTCCTTGACCTAGCACTCTTGTGTGGGGTCATTTACTGCACTGTTATAACTTGATATTACTTGTGAACCTCTGCTATCTCTGTAAAAAACAAAAACAAAAAAAAAATCTTGCTTTTTTCCCACTTTTCTGAGAGTTAAAAGTTCAGTTACAGGCTTGCTGTTCCTGAACTGTTTGAAAGTTTCTGTGAGGCCATTTTGCTTGGGCTGAAGGAGGGTCTCTGTTGATCAGTGGCAGTGACTAACATTGAGCAGCTTCCTGCCCCCAGTAGAGGTGGTTACTGACTTGAAACTGTAGTTTTATTGGCCACTAGGGGTCATTTCCATAACTCCTTCATCTTCCTCTCTTAAAACCTAGTTGCCTCGTGGTTTGGGAGTCTTTTCAGGCTTGTTGGCTGTTGGTGAAGCACCCTCCAAGAGGAAAAACGCTGAGAGAAGAAGGGAGCCACTTTTGAGATTTTAAGTATTTTTTCTCTGTTTATTTGCTAAGTTTTTCTGCATAGCTGCCTAGCTTTCTGGCTTGTTAAACTTGATTTCTGTATTAGTAGCTGTATTTAGAGCACAACCAAAAGCTGTTTGCTGAATTTCCTGTTTGCACTTAATTTTAAATCGTTTTTTTCTTAAAACTTGCATATTTTCTGTCCTTGACCTAGCACTCTTGTGTGGGGTCATTTACTGCACTGTTATAACTTGATATTACTTGTGAACCTCTGCTATCGCTGTAAAAAACAAAAACAAAAAAAATCTTGCTTTTTTCCCACTTTACTGAGAGTTAAAAAAGTTCAGTTACAGGCTTGCTGTTCCTGAACTGTTTGAAAGTTTCTGTGAGGCCATTTTTGCTTGGGCTGAAGGAGGGTCTCTGTTGATCAGTGGCAGTGACTAACATTGAGCAGCTTCCCTGCCCCCCGTAGACGTGGTTACTGACTTGAAACTGTAGTTTTATTGGCCACTAGGGGTCATTTCCATAACTCCTTCATCTTCCTCTCTTAAAACCTAGTTGCCTCGTGGTTTGGGCGTCTTTTCAGGCTTGTTGGCTGTTGGTGAAGCACCCTCCAAGAGGAAAAACGCTGAGAGAAGAAGGGAGCCACTTTTGAGATTTTAAGTATTTTTTCTCTGTTTATTTATTAAGTTTTTCTGCATAGCTGCCTAGCTTGAGCATTTTCTGGCTTGTTAAACTTGATTTCTGTATTAGTAGCTGTATTTAGAGCACAACCAAAAGCTGTTTGCTGAATTTCCTGTTTGCACTTAATTTTAAATAGTTTTTTCTTAAAACTTGCATATTTTCTGTCCTTGACCTAGCACTCTTGTGTGGGGTCATTTACTGCACTGTTATAACTTGATATTACTTGTGAACCTCTGCTATCTCTGTAAAAACAAAAAAAAAAAAATCTTGCTTTTTTCCCACTTTTCTGAGAGTTAAAACAGTTCAGTTACAGGCTTGCTGTTCCTGAACTGTTTGAAAGTTTCTGTGAGGCCATTTTTGCTTGGGCTGAAGGAGGGTCTCTCTGTTGATCAGTGGCAGTGACTAACATTGAGCAGCTTCCCTGCCCCCGAGAGGTGGTTACTGACTTGAAACTGTAGTTTTATTTTCCCTTTCGGTCTATTCCTGCTTCTTTCCAGCCCCTGCGATCAAGCACGCTTTTAACGTGCTTTAGCGCGATGAAGGAGTTGCCACTAGAGCAGCATCGGGCAGCGCGGGTTAAACAAGGTTAAACTCTTTCTGGCTCCAGAAAGTCTGTTCTTCAATTTTTCCCTTAGAACTGCTCTGTTAGGAACCTAAACAGTTTACACCTACACTAAAAAGTGCAGCACTTGTTCCAAATAGCTTTTTCTTCTCAAAAAGCTCAGCACTTGTCTTATAAGCATATCCCTTGTCTTATAAGCATTCTCTTTGCAGGTCAAGCACTCCTATATTATACAAATCTCTCACTAGCAAAACCCCCAGGAGTGCCCACGTCCCTGCTAAGCCCACTACTTTTCTGTCTCATACCAACTCATAATTCTTTCTAGCATGTCGAAGGGTCAGATGCTGGCGACCTCACCTGCCCAGTTGGTGAATCTGGGAATTCTGAGACAATGTTACAATTGCCTCATGTACACGGACAACCCTCTCCTCCTCCCACGTAACACTAACACTTGTGAGAGATGCAGCTATTTAGCCAGACTGGAGGCTGAGCTCTCTCAACTCAGGACTGGCAAGACCAGGCAGGAGGAGAAGGCAACTACACACACCACAATACCAGTCTCACATAACTCAACCACACCACTGAATCAAACACATAAACACACTAAGACATACTCGGAGGCTCTGAGTAAAAATTTACCTAAACAGCAGAGGCCTCCAAAGCAGACACGCAAGCAACAGCAACTGCAAACTCAATACACCACACAAACAACATATAAACAACAAAATCAGTGTGCAAAGCAGTCACTGCCCTTAAGGCCAAATACAACACCAAACATACTTGTCATAGGTGACTCCATAGTCAGACACACTGACGTCCCGCTCACCAGACTGAGTAAGGAGTAGGTCACAGTAAACTAGAATCCGCCACATAACACAAGCACTCAGGTCTCTCAACAGCAGGTACAAGTACGAATCAGTCATTGTCCACGCTGGTGTCAACGACCTGAGACGTACCTCCTTGGACTACATGAAAAGAGACATTGAGGAGCTCTCTGATTATGTAGCCCAGGCAGGTATGACCCTGACCTTGAGCAGTATCCTACCTTCACCTAGAATGATGCCACAATACAGTGATAAGATGATCAGCTTTAATAATTGGCTTAAATTCTGGTGTCATTCAAAGGGGATCCAATGTCTGTCTGCCTGGGATGACATGCTGGACAAGCCACGCTGTTTCGCAAGGGACGGCTTGCACCTGTCACCCCTAGGCTTCCGGATATTGGCAAAGGCTCTTGCCACCCCATAGTGCCTTTTAGGCAAGGCTCAAATTCTAAACCTACCACCCTAGAACACAAAAAGTAAAAACTAAGGGTAATGCTGCTCAATGCCAGAAGTCTCAATCTCAAGATGCACGCACTCGAGGCCCTTCTCAGTATGGAGAACATCGATGTCTGTGCTGTGACATAACCTGGTTCAAGGCTCCTGAGAGCACCCCAGCACTATCAGGTTTCACCTCATATCATGCGTTCCGGCCCCAAAATCCGGACAACACCAAGAAAGGGGGTGTCCATATTCATAAAGGACACCCACACCTCAAGGTTGGTGGCAACGCACGATGCATCGGAGACCATCCAGGTGCAATTAACCATAGGCAAGACTGCTCTGCAATTTGTAGCATGTTACAGGCCACCCTCTCAAACTCAGGAACCTCACATGGCCTTCCTGAAAACAATGGAGCGGATAAATGTATCTCCAAACACCATCATACTAGGTGACTTCAACTACCCTAATATAGACTGGGAACACTACTCAAGCCCAAACACTCTAGCCCAAAGGTTCCTGGAGTTCATAAACTCAAATGCCATGGAACAACTAGTCACCATCCCACAAGAGGAGAAAACATACTTGATCTCATCATCACGAACATGGGATCACAATGTTCAACACCGGAAGTATACCCCTCACTGGTGAGATCAGATCATAAACTAATCTCGCTGGAGGTCCTCATCCCGCCCCCACCTGAAATAAAAAAGACCACAGTGAAAACTTCTCAAAAGCCGCCTTCACACTTCTAAAACTAGTGCGGTCTCCTTTAAGGCCCCTGAGCCAGTGGTAAACATTACTCAAACCGCTGAATCACTTACAAATGCCTTCTACCAGCACCTACAGGACTGCATGGATCAGGCAATCCCAAACAAAACTAAGACTCTTTGTACCAAAGGCAAGCGTCCAGTCTGGTGGACCCCAGCCATAAACAAGCTCTACAACAAAAGGAGGAAGCTACTACAAGATAGAGCAAAATCCTTGAAAGGTAAGACACCTTTGATCATTATAAGTAAAAACTAAGAGCTCTCATAAAATCATCCAAGGCAAATTTTGAGAGAAAAATCGCCAAGGACTCAAAAGACAATCATAAGGCCTTCTTTAGCTATGTTAGAAACCTAGGAGGAAACTCCCAGATATGCTCAGAATTAGTTCAAAATGATGTGAAGATTACTGAACCTACACACATTGCCAACATACTGGCTGACAGGTTCAGTGCAAACTTCTCCCTCCCCCAAAAGGAGAGATATCTACACCAGAGGATTGTAGCCCCAAACATCTCCAACGCCCAGGTGAGAACTGCTCTCTCCAAAGCAAAAACACAGCATCCATGGGACCGGATGGTGTCCCCGGCTGTGTGCTCCACTTAACTCAATGAGGAATTAAACCCGCAGTTAGGACAGCTGTTTAATCTTAGCCTCACCTCAGGATACGCACTCCAAGGAGTGGCGACGCACTGTGGTCCCACTTCACAAGGGCGGTGCCTCCACCGACCCTGGAAATTACCGTCCCATTAGCTTGACAAGCCTTATCTGCAAAGCCATGGAGAGGATCACAATGGAACTCATAAATAAAGACATAGGGAACTTGCAGACTTTGGATCCAACCCAGTTTGGCTTTGTCAAAGGCAGATCATGCCTTTTAAACTTGGTTGACTTTTTCAAGACAGTCACCAAGGCCATTGATGAGGAAAGGCAGTCCATACAGCCTACCTTGACCTGGCAAAGGCCTTCACACAATACCCCACTCAGGTATCATCAAAAACTCATCAGCTTGAATGTAAACCCATACATCACAAGATGGGTTGCAAACTGGCTAAGTGACAGAACCCACAGGGTCAGAGTTGCTGGAGCCATGTCAGACTCAAAGCCTGTCACAAGTGGTGTCCCACAGGACTCAGTCCTGGGTCCACTCTTGTTCGGCATCTACTTTTCTGAAGTACAAGCAAACACAGGAGGGTTATGGCTGACAAAGTTTGCAGATGACTGCAAACTGGGCCATAGTTGAAAACACATCTGACACAGATATCCTTCAGAAGGGCCTCACAGAAACGGATAACTGGTGCCAGAGCCATGGCCTAAAGTTAAATGCCAAGAAATGCATAGTCATACCCTTCGGGAAAAACAAGGTTACCCCTAGCTACCATATAGGTGGCAATCCACTGAGCACAGAAGAAGTCATCAGGGATCTGGGGACCCAGGTTGACAGTAGCCTTCGCTTGACACTCATGTTGCTAAAGTAGTTAGGAAAACCTTCTACATTGCCCACCTGATCATGAAGGGATTCACATCTAGATCAAGGGAGGTGATCGTCCCCCTGTACTCATCACTCATTAGACCTATGATTGAGTACAATGCCCCATTCGGAATGTATCTGACACGACACCTGCAGCAGCTGGAAAGGCCCCAAAAGTTCCTCACCAAAAGGATAAAGGGTCTCAAAAATATGTCTTATGCTGCCCGACTGAAAGAACTCCAGCTCTATTCAGTCTCATACCGCTTGCTCAGAGGTGACCTGTGCCTGACATATAAGGCCATGTCAAACCCTGATTTGATGAATATGCTTCACCTCAAAAAATCTAGATCCCTCAGAACCACAAGGGTCGGAGACTTAAACCTTGACACGGTTATTAATAGAACATGCTGGAGGGACAGATTCATCACCCAGAGACTCCCTATGCTGTGGAACAAAATCCCGGTACATGTGAGGCAGAGCACCTCGCTGGCCTTGTTCAAGAGGAATCTTGACCAATGGATGGGGGATCGCAGATATACCCCAGGGATTACTTCAGTGTCACTGCTTGACAGAGGCACAGCAAAATAATAGGCATAGATTTATTCAAACTAAAGGGGTGGCGAAAGCCAAATAACTATGGGCTAGGCTTATAAATGCCCTTGGGCAGATAGCCTAGTATGAACCTATGAACCTATGAACCTATAAATGTTTATATTATTTTTTACACATTGGTGTAACCGTACCTATTATTATGTTTGTCCTCATATCTATTCACTTTTCCGTCTTTGTTTATTTATTTATTTATTGACATTTGTTAACGGGTTGGTCCAGCTGGGCCAGAGGCCCATTTTTAGTGGAGACCCAAAGAGAAAAGCTCCAGTTACACAACAAATTAATGAGTACATAGGTAACAAAATAGCAAGTAGTAATACCAAGTGACACTCCCAAAACATGTTAATACTAATTTGAACATAATCAAACATATTTAGATTACCCTAAGAAAAAAATCACAATGAAATAAATAGATGAACTTTTTGACATATGTACAAACAAGTTATGTATATGTGATCAGATTTTTTGCCTAGGCTTCCTAGAAAGGTATATTGGCTTACAGGAACTCAGAGTGAAGAAGCACCATTTGATAAAGGGGAATTAGGTAGTTTTGTTGGAGATTTTCTCCCCAAATATCTACTAAAAATAAGTCTCTAACCCACATGGACTTTCCTGGTAAGCAAAAACAAGCAAATAAATAAATGAATAAATAATAAAGTGCAGTATTGTCACATTTGGTAGGCACTCCCCCCCCCCCCCCCCCAGCATACACCATAGACAATACCCACTTTAAAATGAAAATGTTATTAGGGATCTTGGAGAATGGGTTGATAGTTTCCTCCTTTTCAATCTTTATATGATGACAGTAGTCAGGAAGTCCTTCTAATTAGTGCAACTAAATATCAAGGGAATATCTTCTAAGTCTGAAGAAATCTTTGTTCCCTTATATTTGGCATTGATTATGCCAGTTATTGAATATAATGCCCCTTTCTGGATGTACCTTAAAAGACATATCAAACATCTAGAAAGACCACAGAGGTTCTTAACTAAGAAAATCACAGCCCTAAAACCTCTAAGGATCCAAGAAAGACTGAAAGCACTGTCCTTTTATTCAGCATCTAGTAGACTCCTGAGGGGAGCTTGTACCTCACCAGCAGATAAATGAATTATGATGGAGAGGGGTTTACCACTTAGTGCCTCCTCCTCCTCCTCTAGAGCAAATCCCACCTTTTATAAAGCAGAACTGTACACTGTCCTTCTTCAAATGCAAATGGGATATGGATGATTAAATGGGTGTTCAGAAATTCACCCTAGGCTTGACTGACCTGGCTGTTCTCGAGAAAAGAGGGTACGGTTTAAGGGTGGGTACTAACAAGACATAAATGGTCACAAGACTCAATTGCTTTGAATATGAAAGAACACAGAAAACATGAGAAAGATGGGTTCCATAGCCATCTTCAGACATGGCTACAATAAATAAATGATGTGGACAGCCTATGCACTACCTGCTGTTGATAACCCATGTCTACAGTATGTAAATGGGGGAGAGCATGCATAGCAGTAACTGTGTGTGCTTTGTGTTTGTGGAATGACATGCATCAACTCCACTGTGACATGAAGAATAATAACAGGGAGCACATAATGCTGCTGAGGTTGTGACCTCTACAGGTGTCTCCACAAGACACACTGCAACCACCACCTGGTCTGCCCTCATAGCTCATAGTGGATCCAGATGTGAGGAGGTCAGGCACATGCCATCTCAAGTCAGGCTATGCAGACTGTTTTAAGATAGTATCGCTGTCATCTGTGGTCTTACAGCCAGACACCTGTACTAGTCGATGTAAGCCAGGTCATGGACAACAGCATTCACTTAATGGTCTCAAGTTAAATACAAGAAAGTGCAGCACAGTAGAATTTAGTATAAAGGCTGTTACCACCTTGTATGTTAAATGGTTTCAGGGTAATTATGTGAACAATTCTCTCTCTCTCTCTGTATCTCTCTCTCTCTCTCTCTCTCTGTCGCTCATTCAATCGTCATGTTTCCACCATAGTCATAAAATCTATCTGGCTCAGTTAATTTCCAATGGAATACCTTCAAGAGCCAAAGAAGTCATCCTGACACTGTACTCTTCCCTTATCAGATCCATCATTGAATACAATGCCCCTTTGGTATGTGGAAATTGAAGCATATTACTCAAATAGAAAGAACCCAAGGATATCTTACTGAGAAAATCAAAGGCTTCAGACTTTCATCTATCCTGGTAGATTATTATAACTCTTAGCATAGGCTGTTTTGTGATGATGTGTCTTGTTTTTGAGTCATGAAAGACCCAATCCTATTTGAACTTATCTTTCTTTGAAAAAACAGTGACTGCAAATATCTACACTAGGGACCAAAATCTGTACCATCAAATAAACAAGACTCACTGGAGAGATTGGTTCCTAACATAATGTACTTCCAGTTACACGTACATGTCAAGCAAAGTACTACTTTACCTTTAAGGCTAGTCTTGATGGTTGAATGGGTAGACACACATTTACACCAGGATTGCCATTTACAACCCTGCTCAGTTTGAGAGGTAAACACTATATAGTGCTTGAAAACGTTTAAGTGTGGCAGCTTAAAGGTGTATATGGTTAGGCATCTTATGGTCCTTCTGATTACTTGCCAAGTATTGTTCCTATGTTCCTGTGTTCAGCATGAGAAAACATTTTCATGCTTCTGTAGTTCTTCACCTTCCCTGTTGGAGACCACATCAAGGTCAGACACTCCATGTCAACACAATGGATACCACTAATGGTCGTATCATGGCACCTCCACCCCCACAGTCAAATCACAGCAGCTCTGCTCCACTACTGGAACATGTGATTCCTAGTTCCTCACAACCTCCTAGAGTACATGGCTACTGTCCTCTGATCCAACTCCATATTATAACATTGCAGCTGCCTGTCACTGTGTCACCTCCTCTTGTGCAAGCAATGATAATTGTGCCCTGCCCATCCTCTAACCTGTGTGGGGATGGTGATGTCTCATGCACAGCATTGCCAGTCCATACACTGTCCTGTATAGCCTGGGTATGATAACACATTCATTATTTTATTCTTTATTGTCTACATCATGGCCTATAGTTTTGGACCAGATGCTCCAAAATATTGCACCCACCTTTGCCTCAGTTGGGATATTGCTGCTTCATGTTCCTCCCCTGACTCTCCACCCTGTATTCCTTCTGCTGTAATGACCGGTATGGAAGGCCCTGCCATAGTGTTCACCTGCTAGTCTAATTGTCTGCACAATGCCATGTTGTTTAGCTTTGCACACACAGCAAATGTCTTGTTGCATATATCTGGACTATATTGCTGTACTCCTCATGAGATGTCTTGACAACATAGGAAGCATCCCCTCAGCATTCCAAATATATGCTCCACTGCATTTCTGGTTTCCTTTTTGGATGTGTGATAGGTCTTTTCCTGTATGGTTAGGTGCAGTTAACCAGGGAGCTACAGCATATCCAGCACTGTCTGCAATGCACAACACATGACATATTGTATGTGGCCTGCTCCCTGCTTATATGGTACCTAAGTGTATAGACCAGTCCATTGTGCATGTATAAACCTACCAACCAGATGATTCTATGAGACATGACATCCCTAACAAAAACCTTTGGTATAGGTCAGAAGAGTGCCAAATATGTGAATCATATGCACTGCCAGGCTGGAACACAGACACATTATTAGTAATGCTCTGAGTATAAAAAACCACATGGTAGTTCATGGAGTGGAAGCCTTTTCTGCTGATGTCCCACAGGGCCCTTGAAACAGGTGGGGCCTTAATAACAACATATGTAATCTACGGCTCCCAAGACCTCAGGAAAATGTGTTATATCATAAAAGTCTTGCACAGTGTTGGTTCTCTCCCTCACTGTCTTGTAAAACCAGGAATTCTCTCTCCCACTGTACTGTAGAACCAGGTAAGCATCTCCACATGTTGTAGTACTATAGCAAGGAAATGGATTAGGATTTGCAAAGCTGACTCTTGCAATATATACCTAATGTGTCCCTCCTACAACAATGGAAATTCCCTGTAGCTAAGACCATTAAGACAATACATACTTTTCTATCCACAGGTTTAGGGATACCAGGCATACCCATCAATTCCTGTTGTGTGCAGCAGAGTGTGACTAGATACTTAAAAGTCTCCCTGTCCACTCAGAAACAGCCCACAATCTATTATACTGTGAGCTAGTGACATGTCAGGTGCTGTCTGTAACTCCTGCAGTGGTGCAGAGGGTCTCAGCACACAACACTGCAAGCACTGGCTCTGACAGCAGCACCTAACGCACACCCATGTGATACTTCTGTTACTTTTTCTAGCACTGTTCCCATTGTACATCATAAATCACAGTGTTCAAAATGAGTATGTACTACTAAACAGAGTGCCCTTTTTATGCAGTTCTGAATTGGTCAGATATTTTGGATTCCATGATTTGCATAATCCATGTGGCTCATTCGCATGAGGTTCTTTGTTTCCATGTCATTATTCACTCATTAGAACATACCACATGCTGTTATTTTTTCTATTGTGCGGCTGTGCTATCTGTGCCTTTTAATAAGATACACCCTGCTCCTGCCACCACCTTCTTTGCACAATACAATTTGCTACAAGTCTATGTAACCCAGCCATAACCTTCCTATTTTTTACCTATTTAAACTATTAACATGGTTTACTGCCAGCTAGTACTTAATTCTTTTAGGCATTTTTTTATCTGCAATTTTAAAAATCCCAAGTTGCTCTGTTAAGTTTACTTCTGCCAGGTCATGTTATCTCTAGGACTACTCACTTTTTAACTGCACATTTCCTGCATGTGGCTTATCCCCTACATGATAAGACATATATATACACAGGGCCTACTTGTTGCCCTTCACCCATCCCTATGACTTACCAGTGGTTCCATTTTTCATTTCCATTACCTCTCAGCATTCTGTCATTTTCAAGTGTCATTCAATGAGGGCCAACTGTCATATGATGAGAGCAAAGGGATAGTAATGACTTGCTTGGTCTGATTTGGAGAGGTCAATTATTATTAGGCTTACCTAAAGCTACCTGTCTAGCAGCTGGCTTAGAGGATTAAGGAGCTATTAATAAGCTGTTTCCTGTGGACAAGAAGCTCAAGGTTTGATTCTCTCAGCCTCCATTGCCTAACTGTGTATCTCTGAGCAAGTCACTTAACCAGACACCGCTCTTGGGCCGAGTGTGAAAAAGGTTCATGCAGGTCAGTGCTCTACCCTGGAAAACAAATACAAATTAATAAGTGCCACTGTGAAGACTGGTAGAGAAGGGTGAAGGCTGCCAGCCTAGTCAAATAGAATTTGATACATAATTCTGGCATTTGTAAATATAAATATAAAATACAGGCTTGTTTCTTAAATGAAGAAAACACTGTAAAATGTGAACTTCAAGATTGTAGCAACATTGCCATCTGCTGTAAGGAAAACTAAGCCAAGCATTTCAAATGTTCTTTGAAAATAAAATTATGTTTTGTATGTCCTTTGAAGTTAGAATTTGGAGTCGATGAGTCTGGAGTAAGCATCCTGCCTATTGTTTTAAGGCTAAAGTTAATGACCAGAATTTGCATGTGGAATGTCCTTTATTGCTCTAAGTGTAAAAGAATGTAAATGTAGTTTCTATGGCCTGGGAACCAAAGTGTAAATAAATGATGTAATGTTTTATCAGAACTGCAGGTTCAATTTAAACAGTGAGAAACAGAGATTATTAAGCATTTTGATCTTGGATATCCAACTTATCAGCATTCTGCCTGTGTCTTAAGTAAGTTATCTTAGAAGTGTGTTTTCTTGTAGAAATAGCTAGGACTATGAAGATTGCACAAGTGTTTTTCTGTTATGTCAAAACTGTATTACTGAATTATTTTAAGTTTCTGTGTGATCTCTGAACTCCTGAATAGCACTGTGGTGTAGTAGTATTGTCTTGTGTTTTTAGTATTATTAAATATTTTTAAACCCTTTTCAACTGTGGCTGGTTTATGTAGAGATAAATTAAGCTCTAGAGTACATTGCATGCTTATAAGTGATTCTATAATAAGCCCTTCCAAAGACTTAAGATTGTTTAAGTTACACTACTATTAGATAATAATATTGCACAGTAATAATTGGACACAATTTAAGGGCCTTTTAGTAGCTGATAAATATTAGCTGGTGGTGGCAGTGATTACTACCGTATAGTCTGGGTAAAGGGGCACAGCTGGAGAATCTGTGTCAGCCTTTCCCAGGAGTGTCTGTGAAGTTGTATAAATACTTATTCCAAAGTGTGTATGTGTCAGCTACTTGGGCAGGGACACAAAGCACTTATTGGACAAAGATGGTACTGGAGGTTAGCTTGTCAGCTAGGCTGAGATCTGAACCCTGTAGCTGTGCTAGTGGGGAGTCTTATTGGGGACCTGGAGAGCAAGGGAGCAGCCAGTCCCATACTGACTGTGATCTCTGTGTGCACTTAAGGGATATTGTACTTTACTGTGTGTATTTGGTATCCTTTCCTCTGATATGAGATGCCCTCTTTGGTGTTAGTGGTGAGGATTGAGGCTCCTTGATTGCTGGGCCAGGGCACGGCTGTCACATGTGGTTTGCAGTGGTGGGATCCACTTCACATTTGTGGTGGTGGTGGATGTCTACACCATATATTAATTAGCTGGCAAATACTAATTGTCTTGTAGTGGTGTGGGTACAGTGAATCCTGTAGCTTATGTACAGTGATCTCAGAAGGTGTTTTGTACTCTAAATCAGCCATGCAGTGACTACTCAGAGTTCAGATCACAATTGTTTTATTTCTTTTGTTAGCTTAATTAGTCAGGGTGAGCAGACAGCATGCCAGCCAAAGAGTATGGAAAGCTGACAAGGAGCCAGCTGGTAGAGATGTGCCACGCTAGGGGACTGGTGCATGGAAACCTGACTAAAGCAGACATGATCGCAGCCTTGGTTACAGCTGCATCAGAAAACAGCATCCAGGAGGACAATCAGAATGACAGTGGAGATACAATATCCTCAGAGAATGGACAGCTCAACTTTTTTGTGAAGGACAATCAGCTTGGCAGTGGAGATACAATATCCTTGGGGAATGCACAGATCAACCTTTCTGCAGTGGACTTAAAAATCCAGCTGGAGCTAAAGAGACTTGAGTTGGAGGCCAGGCGTTTGGAGATAGAAGCTGCAGAAAAGGAGCATCAGAGGAGGCATGAGAGGGGAAATGCTGACTCTTCGCCAGAGTCATTGAGGTAATAGGGAAGTGAGACCCCAGAAGCACAACAGGTCAGTAAGTTTCTTCCGCAATTTAAAGAGGGGGATACTTTTGATAGTTTCATTCATATGTTTGAGAGGGTATGCAAACAGTATAGTGTTGACCAAAGGCTCTGGGTACGGTTCCTGACTCCTTACTCCATGGGAAGCTGTAACCTTTTTATCAAAAAGGCCTGACTCTATCTGTTTTGGTTATACTGCTGTAAAAAATGTCTTTTAGAATGTTTTAAGCTAACACCTGAAATATATAGGAAAACATTTTGTGAGCATAGATGCAAGGCAGATGAAAGTGTGTGTGAATATGTTGCTGAACTGAGCACTTATTTTCATAGCTGGGTGAGTGGATGTCAGGTCACCACATTTGAAGGGCTAGCAGACTTTTTGGTGAGGGAACAAGCCCTTAGCACTTTTCCTGAGGACATGAGGATCTGATTAGCTGATAGACTAATGTGCTACTTCAGATGAGTTGGGGAAGAAGGGAGACCTATACCTGGCAAGCAGGTTAGCCCTGCACAGGAAGGGGACCCCCAGTACTGCTCATGGGTGTAAGGAAACCCATGGTGGGTAGCACAGACTGCCCCAACAGAATCTGCCAGTAGCAGGTGAAGCCACTAGTCCAGGTACACATCCAGGAGCTAGGGATAAATGTTTTGAATGCAACCAGTGGGGCCATGTGGCATACAGATGTCCATAGAGGCAAGATGGAGAACCAAAGGTGAGGGAGCCAGTAAATGGGAAAGACAAAATGCCAATAGTAGGTTATCTTGAGACAACAGGGGTGCTAAACTACCATCCTGCAGATGTCCTGAGAGGGAAGGATTTGGATGAGGCAGCACCATGTACTTATGCAGTTACACACAGTGAGGCTAGGAGACAAGCATGTGGGTCTGGTAGCCTGGGGGAGACCCAGACAGACTGCATACTTGCAGCCAGGACTGGTGAGGTGGTTACCTCAGGGAGAGAGGTGCACTGTAGCAGTGAGACTGAAGGTGAGCCACAGCTGCTTGTGGGTACTGATGGTCCCTTGGACAGAGTGACTGCAAAGGTAGAGGTGAGTAGTAGTACCCAGGCCGACAGTGAGGCACCACTGTCAGAGGATGCCAGACTTCCTGTGGAAGGGGAGCTGGGATGGGTTACAAGGAGAGAGTTCAGACAGGCTCAGCTCTCAGACCCTATATTGCAAGGCCTGAGGCAGGTAGCTAGGAGGCACATGATTCTCAAGGAAAGGAGGAATCTGTAATACTGGGACAAAGGGTTACTATACAGAGAGTGGACCCCTGAGGGAGGGCTAGAAGGTGAGAGACTACAGCAGTTGGTAGTGCCTAGAGCCTACCATCTGGTGCTTCTAGCCATAGCCCATGATATTCCCTTTGCAGATCATACGGGCATAAAATGTACAAAGAGATGTATTATGCAAAACTTCTATGGGCTTGGAATTCCCAGAGAGATATAACAGGGTACTGCAGGACCTGTGAGCAGTGCCAAAAGGTAGGCAAGGCAGGAGACAAGGTGAAAGCTCCTTTGATGCATTTGTCTGTGATTGAGGAGCCATTTCAGAGGGTAGCTATGGGTATTGTGGGTCCTCTGAGTACCCAAGTTCCACAGGGAAAAAGTGTATCCTAGTGGTAGTGGATTATGCTACACAATGCCCTGAGGCAGTGGCTTTGTCTTCCTTTGAGGCAGAGAAGATGGCAAATGCTTTGTTAGAGATTTTCAGCAGGGTAGGTTTCACAAAAGAAATACTGTCTGACAGAGGTGTCAATTTCCTGTCAGACCTGCTGGCTTGTCTGTGGAAGTCCTGTGGGAGGAAGCACATGAAGACCACCCCCTACCATCCCCAGATTAATGGTCTTGTTGAGAGGTTAAACACTACAATCAAGTCCATGCTGTGGGCATTTGCAGATCAGTTTAAGAGGGAGTGGGACAAATATTTGCCCCATCTGTTGTTTGTTTACTGAGAGGTTCCCCAGGAATCCACAGGTTTTTCACCCTTTGAGTTACTGTATGGACATAGGATGAGGGGAACTCTAGATTTAATTTGGGATGAGTGGGAAGGTGAGTGTGAACATCACAAGGAGTCTGTTGTGGCATATATCCTAAACCTCAGGACAAGGCTCAGGGAACTCATGGGCTTGGCCCAGGAGACCCTGGCAGAAGCCCAACAACAGAAAAAGGTGTGGTATGACAGGAATGTTCGAGCTAGAGAGTATGCTGTAGGGCAGCAGGTAATGGTTCTCATTCCTGTCAGACACAACAAGCTGCAAGTAGCTTGGGAGAGACCCTACAAGGTGGTAAGAAAGGTAAGTGATGTTAACTACATGGTGGAAGTGCTAGGCAGATGGCAGGGGCATGAATTGTATCATGTTAACATGATGAAACCTTACCATGATAGGGAGGCCCTTCTGCTGAGCATTTGCAGTGGATTACAGGAGGAGTCCGAGTGAGATCTGGGGACTGATCTCCTCAGTGAGGCTTGGGCTGACACCTCAGTGGAAGGGGTAGCAATATCCCAGCAGCTATCTCCTACCCAGGTTCAAGACATCTGAGCAGTGTTGCAGGAATTTGGGGACATGTTCACTAGGAAACCAGGGTGCACCCACCTGGTGCAGCACCAGGTAGATACAGGACCCAAAATACCTATTAGGCAGGCCCCTTATAAGGTGCCTGGGAGAGTCAGACAGACCCTGAGGGAGGAGGTACAGGAGATGTTGGAACTAGGAGTGACTCAAGAGTCCAACAGTCCCTGGGCCTCCCCAGTGGTGCTGGTGCCAAAGAAGGATGGCAGCACCAGGTTCTGTGTGGATTACAGGAAATTAAATAGTCACACAGAGTCAGATGCTTACCCCATGCCTAGGACAGATGAGGCCCTAGATCAGTTAGGTGGGGCTAAGTATCTTACAACCATTGATCTTACCAAGGGTTACTGGCAGGTGCTCTTGACTCCCAGTGCTAGAGAGAAGTCAGCCTTTGTGACTCCTTTTGGCTTGTATGAGTTCACAAAGATGGCGTTTGGGATAAAGAATGCCCAGTGACTTTCCAGAGGCTGGTAGATAATATCCTAGCAGGAGCAGGAGGGTTTGCCCTTGCTTACCTGGATGATATTGCCATCTACAGCCATTTCAGGTCAGAGCACCTTCAGCATGTCAGGGAGGTGCTGGGAAGACTACAGAGGGCAGAGTTGACCATTAAGCTGAGCAAATGTCAGGTGGGTACCTAGGACATAGAGTGGGGAGTGGTAAGATAAGGCCAGAACCTGCCAAAGTGTAAGCCATTCAGGCATGGCCTGCACCTGTTACTAAAAAGCAAGTGGGGACATTCTTAGGGACAGCAGGGTACTACAGAACATTCATCCTCAGTTATAGTACCATAGCTGCTCCTCTCACAGACCTGACAAGGAAGAACAGGCCAGATAAGGTAGTGTGGATGTGGCCAGGCATTCCAGAAGCTTAAAGAAGCTTTGGGAGGACCCTCTGTGTTAGCCAGTCCAGATTACAGCAAATAATTTGTTGTGCAAGAGGATGCTTTGAACCATGGGGTGGGGGCTGTACTTACCCAGATTTCTTCAGAGGCAGAAGAGCACCTAGTGGTTTATCTCAGTCATACGCTCCAATCCAATGAGGAATGCTATGCAGCTGTAGAAAAGGAATGTGTAGCCATAGTGTGGGCACTGCAGAAACTTCAGCCTCATCTGTATGGAAGGAAATTCACTGTTATGACAGATCACAACCCTCTAACATGGTTTAACAGACCCAGTCAGCAAAATGCCAAGTTGCTAAGATGGAGCCTGGGGTTGCAAGCATATAATATGTCAGTGCAGCACCGCAGTGGGAGTAGTAATGCCAATGCAGATGGGCTCTCAAGACAGGGAATGGGGTGAGGTACCCTCAGATAGACCTAACCCTCTCAAGTGGCGTTTCTCAAGGGACACTTGAAAAACTAGCTTGAGTTCTCTAGTGGGGGAGGATGTGAAGACTGGTAGAGAAGGGTGAAGGATACCAGCTTAGTCAAATAGAATTTGATACATAATTCTGGCATTTGTAAATATAAATATGAAATACAGGCTTGTTTCTTAAATGAAAAAAGAAAATGAAAAATATGAAATACAGGCTTGTTTCTTAAATGAAAAAAGAAAATGAAAAAATCTTGTTTTCCCGCCTTACTGAACTAGAATAGTCCAGTCTTCAGAGTTTGCTGATCTCTGGGCTTTGGCTTGGTTACTGTGCTATTCCATATCCTTATTTGGATAAAGGGAAGCTTCTTTGTTCACCAGTGGGAGTGGGGAGCACTGAGCAGCCTATTTGTCCCTAGAGCAGTGGTTCCAGCCAGAAACTTGTAGTCTATTGGCCATTTTGGGTCAATTCCTAGCTCTTTTCAACCCCCTGCTATAAAGCCCGCTTTAGCGCTATGTGATTTAGCGGAGTTGCCCATAGAGCACCATCGGGCAGCGCCGGTTGAACAAGGTTAAACTATTTCTGGCTCTGTAAAGTCTGCTCTTCAATTTTTCCCTTAGAACTTCTCTACTTGCAATCTAAACAGTCTATTCTCTATCTCAAAAGCTCAGCACTTGCTCCTAAAGCATTTTTATATAGGTAAAGTACTTATATACTAAACAAAGTACTACATTAGCCTAGAATCCCCTTGAGTACCCATTTCCTATAGGTCCCTTCTGACTCAGTTACACAGCAAACTTTTTCACTTTTTCTAGCATGTCGAAGGGTCAGTTGCTAGCGTCCTCTCCTGTTCAGCTGGTGAATCTGGGCATCTTGAGGCAATGTTACAATTGCCTCATGTACACAGACAACCCACTCCTTTTCCCACAAAACACAAATACATGTGAGAGATGCAACTATATAGCCAAACTGGAGGCTGAGCTCTCTCAACTCAGGACTGGCAAGACCAGACAGGAGGAGAAGGAAACCACGCACACCACAAACCCAGTTTCACATAGAACTATCACAACTGCAAAACAAACACATAAACACACAAAGACATACTCGGAGGCACTGATCAAAAATCTACCAAAACTACAGAGGCCTCCAAAGCAGACACCCAAGCAACTGCCACCTCAAGAAATAAGACATGCAACACATAGTTCTCAAAGTCAGTGTGCTAAACAGTCACAGCCCTTAAGGCCAAACACAATGCCAGACACACTTGTTATAGGTGACTCCATAGTCAGACATACTGACGTCCCACTCACCAGACTGAACAAGGAAAAGATCACAGTAAGCTGCCTGTCAGGTGCTAGAATCCACATAACACAAGCACTCAGGTCACTCCACAGCAAGTACAAGTATGACTCAGTCATTGTCCATGCCAGTGTGAACGACCTGAGATGTACCTCCCTGGACTACATGAAAAGAGACATAGAGGAGCTCTCAGATTATGTAGCCCAGGCCGGTATGACCCTGACCCTGAGCAGTATCCTACCCTCACCAAGAATGATGCCACAGTACAGAGACAAAATGATCAGCTTTAATAATTGGCTTAATTACTGGTGTCATTCTAAGGGGATCCAATGTCTGTCTGCCTGGGATGACATGCTTGACAAGCCACGCTGCTTCACAAGGGATGGCTTGTACCTGTCACCCCTGGGCTTCCGGATATTGGCAAAGGCTCTTGCTACCCCCATAGTGCCTTTTTTAGGCAAGGCTCAAATGATAAACCTACCGCCCTAGAAAACAAAAATGGAGAAAAACTAAGGGTAATACTGCTCAATGTCAGAAGTCTAAACCTCAAGATGCACGCCCTCGAAGCCCTCCTCAGTATGGAGAACATCGATGTCTGTGCTGTGACTGAAACCTGATTCAAGGCTTTTGAGAGCACCCCAGCACTATCAGGTTATACCTCATATCATGCGTTCCGGCCCCAAAATCTGGACCGAACCACAAAAGGAGGGGGAGTATCCATATTCATAAAGGATACCCACACCTCCAGGTTAGTGGCAACGCACAAAGCATCGGAGACCATCCAGGTGCAATTAACCATAGGTAAAACTGCCCTACAGTTTGTAGCATGCTACAGACCACCTTCTCAAACTCAGGAAACCCACACAGCCTTCCTGAAGACACTGGAGAGTATGAATGTCTCTCCAAACACCATCATATTGGGTGACTTCAACTACCCAAACATAGACTGGGAACATTACTCAAGCCCCAACACCCTAGCCCAAAGGTTCCTGGAGTTCATAAACTCAAATGCTATGGAACAACTAGTCACCATTCCCACAAGAGGAGAAAATATACTAGACCTGATCATCGCAAACATGGGGACAAAATGCTCCACACCGGAAGTATATCCCGCATTGGTGAGATCAGACCATAAATTAATCTCATTGGATATCCACATCCCGCCCCCACCCCCAGCAAAAAAAAACACAGTGAACAACTTCTCAAAAGCAAACTTCACACTTCTTAAAACTGGAGTGGTATCCTTCAAGGCCCCCGAGCCAGTGGAAACCACAACCCACGCTGCTGAATCCCTTACAAATGCCTTCTACGAGCACCTCCAGGAATGTATGGATCAAGCAATCCCTAATAAAATCAAGACCCTTTCCACCAAAGGCAGGCGCCCAGTCTGATGGACCCCAGCCATAAACAAACTCTACAACAAGAGGAGAAAGCTACTACATGACAGAGCAAAATCCCTAAAAGGGAAGGCATCTCTGATCAATACTAGCAAAAAATTAGAAGTTATGTACCTACCATAACGTTCCATGTTAGTTGTCTTCTCTCGCCTTCTTTCTTGCTGGATGGGTTCGGAGCCGATCCTCGGCTCCGACTCGGCACTTGCTTTAGCTCGAGAAATCCTTTTACCAGCTCGAGGCAACCCTATATCCCATGATGCAAGGCGGAACTACCTCAGATCTCATTTGGCAGCTAACTAACCTTGCTAAAGACTATCCTAACAGAAATAGGAACAATGGTTCCTAAAAGAAATCCTCCTAACAACGTACCAGAGGAAACAATCTAATAGGAACTCTCCAAGATCTGTCCAGGCCAGGGGGAAGGAGGGAGGGCAAGAAAGAAGAGAGAAGACAACTAACATGGAACGTTATGGTAGGTACATAACTTCTAAATGTTAAGTTGTCAATCTCGCCTTCATTCTTGCTGGATGGGACCGCGTCCCTAGCACCTGTGTCCCGGGTGGCTCAATGGAACAGACTCTTGAGAACTGTGGAACCAAAACTGGCCCTATCTCTAGAGGCCAAGTCCAACTTGTAATGAGAGACAAAGGTATGAGGTGTGGCCCAAGTAGCTGCTGCACAAATGGTATCAATGGGTAGTCTATCCTGAAAAGCTGCAGAAGTGGATAGACTCCTGGTTGAGTGTGCTTTTGGCTTAGAAGATAGCTGTTTGCCCCTGAGAGAGTACACATAGGAAATAGTGGAAGTCAACCATCTGGATAAGGTCACTTTAGATACTGGAAGACCTATCCTGTTTTCTGCATAGGAGACAAATAATTGGTCCAATTTTCTGAATTGTTTAGTTCTATGCAAATAGTACCTGAGCTGACGATGGACATCCAAAAAATGCAGTTTCTGTTCAGCTCTGTCGGAATAGTTTGGGAAAAAGACTGGTAGATCTATAGATTGGTTAATGTTGGTTTGAGATACGACTTTGGGAAGAAAGGAAGGGTTAGTTCTTAATGATACCCTGTCCTTATGAAAAACCAAATAAGGGGAACGGATGCAGAGAGCTTGAATCTGAAACCCTTCTTGCAGAAGTGACAGCCAGTAAAATATAGTTTTCCAGGTCAATAACTTCAAAGAACATGAAGCAGACGGTTCGAAGGAGGTAGTATCAAGGATGCCAACATTAAGTTTAGATCCCATTGGAGGAGGATGCTTTATAGGTGGTTTTAGGAGGAAAACTCCTCTGAGAAAGGCCTTGCATAACCTATGAGACATAATGTTATTGTCATGCAGGCCAACATGATACTTAGAAATAGCAGCCAGTTGTACTTTGACTGTAGATGACGAGGATCCTGAATGAAAAACCTCCGCCAGGAAATCTAAAACCGAATGTACAGGAGCAGTAAAGGGGTCAATATTTCTGGAATTCGCCCAAATAGAAAAACGTCGCCACTTTCTAGCATAAACAGTCCTAGTGGACGACTTCAAGGAAGAGACTAAAATGTCTCTGACTGAGTCCGAAATCATCGGTAGCCTGGCTAGGGTAGGAAGTGGAGCAACCAAGCAGTGAGGTTGAGAGAATGAATGGCCCGGTGCTGCTGACCCGATTGGTGGATCAAGAGATCCGGAACTGGGTCCAGATGCCAGGGCTGCACCAGAAGGTGACGATGCAGAGATGGAAACCAAATTTGTCGAGGCCAATATGGGGCAATGAGGATCAACTTGGCTCTCAAAACGGTGGCTTTCTGAATGACTTGTGGAATCAAGGGAAAAGGAGGAAAAGCATACAGAAGTCCCCGGGGCCAATCCTGGGTTAGAGAGTCTCTCAGAGGTTGGCCTGGAAGGGAAAGAGAGTGAAGAAATCGGGCACTTGTTGTTTTGAGGAGTAGCAAAAGATCGCAACAAGGAGTGCCCCACTTCAGAAAAATCTGATCCACTACAGATTGATTGAGAGACCACTCGTGAGGCATCAGAATGGATCTGCTCAGCCTGTCCGCTAATAGGTTGGACTTGCCGGGGATGTGCGTTGCTATCAGAAACCGCTGAGAAGAGATCGCCCACTGCCAAAGTCTGAGAGCTTCTCGACATAACGGATAGGACCTGGTCCCGCCCTGCTTGTTGATGTACCAGACTACGGACATGTTGTCCGTCTGTACTGCAATAGTCCCCGTGGGAAGAAAGTCATTGAGGGCTTGCAACGTTAAAAGCACTGCTCTCATCTCCAGGACATTTATGTGCAGATGGTATTCTATGGGTTGCCACGTCCCGTGGACCATCCTGCCCTGATAATGCCCCCCCCACCCGATCAGAGAGGCATCCATAGTGACTGTGGCAACTGGAGGAGGGGGAATAAAGGGTCGGCCCTGATGAAGAAGAGGGGAAGATATCCACCAGTTCAGATGAGCTCGGCACGACTGTGTTACCAAGATTTCGTGCCTCATCGGGAGACTGTGGTACGACCACTGCGTGAAAAGCATCCACTGCAGAAGACGCATGTGGAAGCAAGCCAGTGGTAGAAGAACAATGGCCGCAGCCATAAGACCTAGAACCTTCAGTATAAATCTGGCTTTGATCTTGTTGCTTTGCAAAAGAAGCCGAACAAATTTTTGGATGTCCAGAATTCTTTGATCTGTTAGTCTGGCTAACATTTTTACGGTGTTTAATTCTGCGCCTATAAAGGTGATAGATTGGCAAGGCAGCAGAGAAGACTTTTCGAAGTTTACTGAAATTCCCAAACTCCTGCAAAGCTGTAGAGTGTAGTCTCTGGACTGAAGAAGCTGACACTTGGTGGTGGCGGAGAGGAGCCAGTCATCCAAATAGGGAAACACCTGGAATCCTCGACGTCTCAGATGAGCTGTGACCACTGCCATGCATTTGGTAAACACTCTGGCGGCTGAAGTGAGGCCAAAGGGCAGGGCTCTGAATTGGTAATGACTGGTCCCTAGCGAAAGCGGAGAAACCTTCTGGAGCGTCTGTGAATCTTTATGTGATAGTATGCATCCTGAAGGTCTATAGAGCACATCCAGTTGTCCTTGCCCAGAAAGGGCAGAATGGACTGAAGCGTGACCATCCGGAATCTTGCCTTCTTGACAAATCTGTTCAGATTGCTCAGGTCTAATATTGGTCTCCAATCTCCCGTCCTTTTGGGGACCAAAAGAATCTGGAGTAGACGCCGGATCCTACCTGGTCTGCTGCCACAGTCAGGACGGCTCTTTTTCTAGGAGCTTTGAAACCTCCTGTTCTGCCAAATCCCTTTGACCGGGTGAGATGTCTGGAAGGGATTGAAGAGGTATGGGAAACCTTTCGAAGGGGATTTTGTAACCCTCGGATATAATCGACTGTACCCACATCTCTTGAGATAGGGATTGCCAGGCTACTGGGTACAGCGAAATCCTTCCCCCGACTGCCTCCAAGGGTGGACAGTCGGGCAACACCTCAGGGATGCTGAAAGGGCTTCTCAGGAAGAGACTCCCTGTTGCCCTGGTTCTGAGGACCCCCCCTGCCTCTAGGGCGGCATCTATTATTATTACCCCCTCTGCCTCTGGGGGTAAACTGACCACGTGTGTCCGGTGTAGCTCCTTGGGCTTTTCAGAACCACATCTTCCCCCCCTTCTGACCCTTGGGGTATGGTCTAGAAGGAGTGGAAAACTGGACTCCAACAGCAGAAAGAGTTTTACCGTCCTGCTCACACCTGGTCAAGGTATCCTTCACCTGAGGTCCGAACAAAGCCGAACCATCAAAGGGGGTATTAGTGAAGGACGCCTTAAAGGGGTCCGCAAAATTACAAAGCCGCATCCAGGCTTGGCGTCTAAGAGCAACTACTGTGCCTGCGGCCCTGCTCGCTCCATCGGCCGCATAGGATATGAGCCGCATGGAGGAGTTAGATATGGAATTCAGGATAGCAAGCTGTGAGGCAATCTTTTCCTGAGTCCCAGCAGCAGAAGGATCCTGGACTACTTCTCCCAGTTCCTTGAGAACATCTCATTGAAGCCTGGTGAAGTGACAAAGATAATTCAGCGAACGCATAGCAAAGGTCGCTGAAGAAAACATCCGCTTTCCATACCTGTCCATGGTCCTAGAGTCCTTATTAGGAGGATGGACAGGTACTGAAGGATCCGCCAATTCCTTCTTAGTGGCAGCCGCCACCACCATAGCATCCACCGGAACACCCTTGGAAAGGAACTGTTTGTCCGAAGGGGCCGTAATGAATTTGGATGGTCTTCTGGGGAGAGGTTCCACAGAATCTGGAGCCGCCCACGCCTTACGGGCCACTACCTGCATGAGTGGGTCGAAAGGCGGAGACACCCAGGAGGTGGAGGGTCGGGATCCAAAAGCCTCCAGGTATACCGACTCATCCTCGGAGGGGTCAATGGAGGCCAATTCCCCTCTGTTTGAGGAGCTCAAGGATGTCTGAAAAAGAGACATCCTCAGAGGGGGACCGTGGGGAACCCTCCGACTCATCTAAGTCGGTATCAGATGTAGTAGACTCAGGGGAGTCTGTGTGTTTCCTCTTACACGTCTTCTTCCGAGGGGGTTCCCCTGCAGGATCAGGAGAAACCTCGGAAGAGGAGGAAATTCCCAGTGGGGAAACCTGGGGCGATGGATCCCTGGGCCTGTGAGCAAGAGGTTGGCAAGAGGCATCTGCAGGCACTGAAAAGGGAGGAACTAGAGGGATGGACCGTTGACCAGGCTCAGAGGCCAGGACACTCCTCATCACCTCAAAGGTTCCTCTCCCCGGGAGTCCGGAACACACCCGCTCCGAAGAAACAGGAATGGCCAGCTCCAAAGAGAGAAAAGGCTCCGAGGCCGATGTCGGCGCCGAGCTTACCAAAGCCGAAGCCCCGAGAGGGAGAGCGGGGTCAGACAAGGGTCCGATGCCACTAGCCCCCTTGGAGCCGACAGTGGAAACCCGACGACCGGATCCCTCCAAGGAAGGTCTCAAGGAGGAGATCGGAGCCAAGGACAATGGAGCCGAAGGATGTATCGGCTCCGGCATCGAAACAGTCGCTGTCCCGAGAAGCTCCGGCTCCGAACTGCGGTGTGGAGTCAGAGGAGGAAGTTCAAGGATTGGGGCTATAGCCAAAGTCTGTTGAGACGGGCTATGGAGCATTTGGGCCAGTGCCTGAGACTTCAACAGCCTGCTTACCACCCTCTCTAAATCATGGTCAGAAAGCCTGGAAGATCTCGAAGATCGGCTCCGATGGCTCCGCTCCGACAAAAGAGGAGACCCCGGAGCCGAGTGGATACTCAGTATAGAAGGGGACCGGGATCTCTTACGGGTCGAAGCCATCGGAGCCGAAGTCCCTTGAACTCCAGATGGAGCCGAGGATATCTCGGCTCCGATGCTGGATAAAGTGTCGGCTCCAGCCGGAGCCGACAAGGCCACAGTAGTCAGGGTATCGGAGCCGGTCGGCGCTGAACCCACTACTTGAACAGTAGATGTATCGGCTCCAGCCGGAGCCGATGTCGGCTCCGACGGAGCCGGAGCCACCGGAGGAGGCTTGGACACTGTAGCCTGAGCCTTCGGTGGTTTAGAAGGTTTTCCTAACCCTAATTTAGGAGGAGAACCTTCTGGCTTAAGTAAGCCTCGGAGGATAAGTTTATTCCTCCTTTCCTGCAGGACTCTCTGGCTAAAAGCATGACATAAAGCACAGGAGTCCTGCAGGTGCAAAGGCCCCAGGCAATAAACACAAGAAGTGTGACCGTCTGTCAGAGACATTTTCTGACAGCACTGGTCACACTTCTTGAAGCCTGAGACCTTGCCTTCCTTAGACATCCTAGGAGGATGGAAACACAAACAATCCCAACAAACACACAAATTAATCCCTTACACAAACACACAGGAAGGGAATAACCAATGGGGAAGTAGGCCTGACTAAAAAATTTTAGACTAAGATTATAAAAAAAGTTTGAAAACAAGGGAAAAGGGAGGGCTGTAACTAACTACAGACTAAACTGACACTAAAAGGGAAAAATAAACCCCTAACTACTCTTTTTCTTATTTTACAAAGAAAAACTTACTTCAGCTGGCAAAGGAGACCTCTTTCGCTAAGCGGCAAACGAGATCTGAGGTAGTTCCGCCTTGCATCATGGGATATAGGGTTGCCTCGAGCTGGTAAAAGGATTTCTCGAGCTAAAGCAAGTGCCGAGTCAGAGCCGAGGATCGGCTCTGAACCCATCCAGCAAGAATGAAGGCGAGATTGACAACTTAACATCTACGATCACTCATAAAATCATCCAAGGCCAACTTTGAGAGAAAAATCGCTAATGACACAAAAGACAATCATAAGGCCTTCTTTAGCTATGTTAGAAACCTGGGTGGAAACTCCCAGATATGCTCAGAATTAGTCCAAAATGATAAAAAAATCACTGAACCCACAGACATTGCCAACATACTGGCAGACAGGTTCAGTGTAAATTTCTCCCCTCCCCCAAAAGGAGAAATATCTATCCCACCAGAGTCTAGCCTCCCAAACATCTCAGATGCCCAGGTGAGAGCTGCTCTCTCTAAAGCAAAAAACACAGCATCAATGGGACCGGACGGTGTCCCCGGCTGTGTGCTACATGAACTCAATGAGGAACTAAACCCACACATAAGGCTGCTGTTTAATCTTAGCCTTACTACAGGATACGTGCCCAAAGAATGGCGTACGGCAACTGTGGTCCCACTCCACAACGGACCCTGGAAATTACCGCCCCATAGGTTTCACGAGCCTTGTCTGCAAAGCTATGGAGAGGATCATAATGGAACTCATAAATAAAGACATTGGGGACCTACAGACACTGGATCCTACCCAATTTGGCTTTGTCAAGGGCAGATCCTGCCTCTTGAACTTGGTCGACTTTTTCGAAACAGTCACTAAGGCCATTGATGAAGGTAAGGCAGTTCACACAGCCTACCTTGACCTAGCAAAAGCGTTCGACACAATACCCCACTCGGGCATCATAGAAAAGCTCACCAGCTTAGATGTAAACCCATATGTCACAAGATGGGCTGCAAACTGGCTCAAGGACAGAACACACAGGGTTAGAGTTGCTGGTGCCATGTCAGACTCTAAGCCGGTCACGAGCGGTGTCCCACAGGGCTCAGTCCTGGGCCCCTCTTGTTCGGCATTTATTTTTCTGAAGTGCAGGCAAACATAGGGGATTGTGGCTGACAAAATTTGCAGATGACTGCAAACTGGGCACCATAATTGACACTCCATCAGACACAGACATCCTCCAGAGAGGTCTCATAGAAATGGATAACTGGTGCCAGAGCCATGGCCTTAAGCTAAATGCCAAAAATGTATAGACATACCCTTTGGGAAAAACAAGGTAACCCCTAATTACCACATAGGTGGTAATCCATTAAATCTGGAAGAAGTTATCAGGGACCTGGGGACCTAAGTTGACAGTAACCTCTCTTTGACACTCACATTGCCAAAGTGGTTAGGAAGACCTTCTACATTGCCCACCTGATCATGAAGGGATTCACATCCAGATCAGGAGAGGTCATTGTACCCCTGTACTCTTCACTTATCAGACCAATGATTGAGTACAACGCCCCATTCGGAATGTACCTTACCCGACACCTGCAGCAGTTGGAAAGACCCCAAAAGTTCCTCACCAAAAGGATAAAGGGGCTCAAACATATGTCATACGATGCCCGACTGAAGAAACTCCAGCTCTATTCAGTCGCATACCGTCTGCTCAGAGGTGATCTATGCCTGACATACAAGGCCATGTCCAACCCGAATTAATGGACATGCTCCACCTCAAAAATCCAAATCCACCAGAGCCATGAGAGCAAGAGACTTAAACCTCAACACGGATATAAATAGGACATGCTGGAGGGACAGATTCATCACCCAGAGACTCCCTACACTATGGAACAGAATCCCAGTCCATGTGAGGCAGAGCCCCTCACTGACTCTGTTCAAGAGAAATCTTGACGAGTGGATGGGAGATCGTAGGTTTACCCCGGGAATCATCTCTGTGTCACTGCTGGACAGAGGCACAGCAAACTAATGGGTATAGTATTCTCATCCTAAGGGGTGGTGAAAGCCACACACACTCTGGCTAGGCTTATAAATGCCCTAGGGCAGATAGCCTAGTATGAACCTATGAACCTATGAACCTATAAGAAAACACTGTAAAATGTGAACTTCAGGATTGTAGCAACACTGCCATCTGCTGTAAGGAAAACTAAGCCAAGCATTTCAAATGTTCTTTGAAATTAAAATTATGTTTTGTATGTCCTTTGAAGTTAGAATTTGGAGTAGATGAGTCTGGAGTAAGCATCCTGCCTATTGTTTTTGGCTAAAGTTAACGACTGAGAAGTTATGTACCTACCATAATGTTCCATGTTAGTTGTCTTCTCTCGCCTTCTTTCTTGCTTGATGGGTTCGGAGCTGATCCTCGGCTCCGACTCGGCACTTTGCTAAGCTCGAGAGTCACTTTTACCAGCTTGAGGCAGCCCCATATCCCATGATGCAAGGCGGTAAGTACCCAGATCTCGTTTGGTACCTAAAGGCAACAACACCTAGCACAAAAAAACTTCCTAGAAGGAAGGAAAGGCAAAAAGCCTAAAGGATGGGCATAAAAAAGGCCAGAACTAGCTGGTCTTAAGAAGCAATCTTCCAGATAGGGAGAAAAAAGTTCTGTCCAGGCCAGGGGGCAGGAGGGAGGGTCGCAAGAAAAAAGGCGAGAGAAGACAACTAACATGGAACGTTATGGTAGGTACATAACTTCTCAATGTTAAGTTGTCAATCTCGCCTTCATTCTTGCTTGATGGGACCGTGTCCCTAGCACCTCTATCCTGGGTGGCTCAATGGAACAGACTCTTGAGAACTGTAGAGCCAAAACTGGTTCTATCCCTGGAGGCCAAATCCAATTTGTAATGAGAAACAAAGGTATGAGGAGTGGCCCAAGTGGCTGCTGCACAAATAGTGTCTAATGGAAGTCTAGCCTGAAAAGCTGTGGAAGTGGCTAAGCTTCTGGTTGAATGCTTTTGGTTTTGAGCACAGCTGTTTTCCCCTGAGCTGATAGATTTCGGAGATGGTGGAAGAAAGCCATCTAGATAAGGTCACTTTGGAGACAGGAAAGCCTTTCTTATTTTCAGCATAAGAAAGAAAGAGCTGATCGGATTTCCTGAATTGTTTTGTTCTGTCCAAATAATATCTGAGTTGGCGATGAACATCAAGATAATGTAATTTTTGTTCCAATCTGTTTGAGTAATTAGGAAAAAATACAGGGAGGTCAATAGATTGGTTCAAATTATTTTTCGAGGCCACCTTAGGCAAAAAGGTTGGATTAGTTCTCAAGGATACCCTGTCTTTGTGGAAGACCAAATAAGGGGGACGAACAGAGAGAGCATGAAGTTCTGACACTCTCCTGGCCAAGGTAATAGCAACAAGGAAGAGTGTTTTCCATGAAAGAAATTTCAGGAAACATGAAACAGCTGGCTCGAAGGGAGGAAGAATTAAGGATGAGGAGGAGGACTCCTGACAGGAGGTTTAAGGAGAAAAATTCCTTTTAGAAAGGCTCTACAAAGCCTGTGGGACATAATATTGTGATCTGCAAACCCGACATGAAAGTTCGAGATAGCAGCCAACTGAACTTTGACTGTGGAAGATGAAGAGCCCGAGTGAAAGATTTCCGCTAAGAAATCCAAAACTGCATGAACAGGGGCAGTAAAGGGATCTATATTTTTAGCTTTTGCCCAACAAGAGAAGCATTTCCACTTGCTGGTATAAATCCTTCTAGTAGAGGATTTAAGGGAAGCCACTATGATATCCCTAACAGGATTAGAGATCATAGGAAGCCTGGCTAAGGAAGGAAGTGGAGCAACCAAGCTGTGAGGTTGAGAGAAGGAATAGACCGATGCAGCTGACCCGATTGGTGAATCAGAAGGTCTGGCACTGGGTCCAGATGCCACGGCTGCACCAATAGGTGATGATGGAGGAACGGAAACCAAATTTGTCGAGGCCAATAGGGAGCAATGAGAATCATTTTGGCTCTCAAAACGGTGGCTTTCTGGATTACTTGTGGAATCAACGGAAAGGGAGGAAAGGCATAAAGAAGTCCCTGGGGCCAATCCTGGGGGGATGGCCTGGCAGTGGGAAGAGAGAAAAGAAGTCTGGGCATTTGCTGTTTTGGGGAGTAGCAAAAAGATCGCAACATGGGCGGCCCCATTCTAGAAAAATCTCCTCCACTATAGATTGTTTGAGAGACCACTCGTGAGGCATGAGAATAGCTCTGCTCAATCTGTCCGCTAGAATGTTGGTTTTCCCAGGGATATGCGTTGCTACCAGAAACCGATGAGAGGAGATCGCCCATTGCCAAAGTCTGAGAGCTTCTCGACACAAGGGGTAGGACTTGGTTCCGCCCTGTTTGTTGATATACCATACTACAGACATGTTGTCTGTGTGAACTGCAATTGTTCCCAAGGGAAAAAAGTTGTTGAGGGCTTGCAACGTTAAAAGCACTGCTCTCATCTCTAGGACATTTATGTGCAGGTGGTATTCGAACAGTTGCCACGTCCCATGAACCATCCTGCCCTGATAATGACCCCCCCACCCGATCAGGGAGGCGTCCGTAGTGACTGTGGCTACCGGGGCTGGGGATACAAAGGGTCTGCCTTGATGAATCTGGGGAGAAGAAATCCACCATGATAGATGATTCTTGCAAATTTGTGTTACCAGGATTTGGTGACGCATGGGAAGTTGTTGGTAAGACCACTGGGTGAACAACATCCATTGAAGAAGACGCATGTAGAAGCGGGCCAAGGGAAGAAGGGTAATGGCCGCAGCCATGAGGCCTAACACCTTCAGAACCATTCTGGCTTGCACCTATTTGCTGGCAAGGATGATCTGCACGTGACTTTGGATATCTGAGATTCTTTGGTCTGTGAGGGTTGCTGACATCCGAACAGTGTTTAAGTTTGCGCCTATGAAAGTAATAGACTGGCAGGGCAACAAGGAGGATTTTTCGTAGTTGATCGAAATTCCTAACTGAGTGCAGAGATTTAGGGTGTAATCCCTGGCTTGGAGCAGTTGATGCCTGGTGGTGGCTGAAAGGAGCCAGTCATCGAGATACGGAAACACCTGGAATCCTTGACGTCTCAGGTGAGCCGTGACCACTGCCATACATTTGGTGAACACTCTGGGGGCTGTAGTGAGACCAAAGGGCAGGGCTCTGAATTGAAAATGACTGGACCCAAGCCGAAAGCGGAGAAACCTTCTGGAGCATCTGTGAATTTTTATGTGATAGTATGCATCCTGAAGGTCTATTGAGCACATCCAGTTGTCCTTGTCTAGGAAGGGCAAAATTGATTGAAGTGTGACCATTCGAAATCTTGTCTTTCTCACAGACTTGTTGAGTCTGCTGAGATCCAATATTGGTCTCCAGTCTCCCGTCTTTTTGGGGACCAAAAAGAATCTTGAGTAGATTCCGGGCTCTGAATGGTCTGTTGTAACTGGCTGAATGGCCCTTTTTTGTAGAAGCTTTGATACTTCTAACTTTGCAATTTCCCTTAGACCGGGTGGCACATCTGGAAGGGAATTTTTGTGAGTGAAAGGACTTTCCTCGAAAGGAATTTTGTAACCCTCGGATATAATCGACTGTACCCATCTGTCTTAAGAGAGGGAACGCCAGGCTCCTGGGTACAGCGATAGTCTTCCCCCAACTGCCTCCAAGGATGGACAGCCGGGCAACATCTCAGGGATGCTGGAAGGGCTTGTCAGAGAGAGGCTCTCTGCTTCCCTGGTTTTGTGGACCCCCTCTGCCTCTAGAGCGGCGTCTGTTATTATTACCCCCTCTGCCTCTAGGGGTAAACTGACCACGTGCGTCTGGCGTGACTCCCTGGGATTTACGGAACCACATTTTCCCGCCCTTCTGACCTTTGGGGTAAGGTCTAGAGGGGGTGGAAAAACTGACTCCTACGGCAGAAAGAGTCTTGCCGTCCTGCTCACACCTGGTCAATGTATCCTTCACTTGAGGGCCAAACAATGCTGACCCATCAAAGGGAGAATTTGTGAAGGATGCCTTAAAGGGATCTGCAAAATTACAGAGCCGCATCCAGGATTGACGTCTAAGAGCCACTCCTGTACCCGCGGCTCTACTCGCTCCATCTGCTGCATACGAGATCAGTCGCATGGAGGAGTTAGCTATAGAATTAAGGATTCCTAGCTGAGAAGCAATCTTTTCTTGAGCCCCTGCAGCCATAGGATCCTGCACTACTTCACCTAGTTCTTTAAGGATGTCCCTTTGGAGTCTGGTGAAGTGACATAAATAGTTCAGCGAACGCATGGCAAAGGTCGCTGAGGAGAACATCCGCTTACCATACCTATCCATGGTCCTAGAATCCTTATTAGGAGGATGGACTGGTACGGAAGGATCTGCAAGTTCCTTCTTAGTGGCGGCTGCCACCACCATGGCATCAACAGGGACACGTTTTGTAAGGAATTGCTTTTCAGAAGGGGCTGTAATAAATTTAGATGACCTCCTAGGAACTGGCTCTTCAGAATCAGGAGCAGCCCAAGCCTTTCGAGCAATAACCTCCATAAGGGGGTCGAAAGGTGGAGACACCCAGGAGGTGGAGGGTCGAGATCCAAACACCTCTAGGTATACCGACTCATCCTCGGAGGGATTTATGGAGGGCCAGTTTCCCCTCTGTTTTAGGAGTTCTAGGATGTCTGAAAAAGAGACATCCTCAGAGGGGGATCTTGGGGATCCCTCCGATTCATCTAAGTCGGTATCTGAAGTGGTAGACTCAGTGGAGTCCAGGTGTTTCCTCTTACAAGTCTTCTTGCGCGGAGGATCTCCTGACTGGTCAGGAGAATCCTCGGAAGAGGGGGTTCTTCCCAGTGGGGAAACCTGAGGCGGTGGATCTCTGGGTCCGGGAGCAAGAGAGATGGAAGAGATATCGACAGGCACTGTAGAGGGAAGAGCTAAGGGAATAGACTGCTGACTGAGCCCAGTGGCAAGCACACTCTTCATCACCTTGAAGGCCCCCCTCCCAGGGAGATCCGAGAGAACCCGTTCCGAAGAAACTGGGAATCCCGGGCCCACCGAAAGGGAAGGCTCTGAGGCAGATGTCGGAGCTGAGCTCACCAAGGCCGAAGCTCCAAGGGGAAGAGCGGGGTCGGACAAGGGTCCGATGCCACTCACCCCCTCGGAGGAGACCAGGGAAGCCCGACCACCGAATCCCTCCAAGGAAGGTCTCGAGCAGGAGATAAGAGTAGATGCTGAAGGTGCAGAAGGAGGGGGTATCTGCCCCTCAGCCATAGCCGTAACTATTCCCGTAGACTCCAGCTCCAAACTCTGTTGTAGAGTCGAAGGAGGAACTTGAAGGGGGTGTGGACTAATAGTCGTCTGTTGAGACGGACTATGAAGCATCTGGGCCAGTGCCTGTGATTTTAATAATCTGCTTACCACCCTCTCTAAATCATGGTCAGATAACCTGGACGACCTAGATGATCGGCTCCGATGGCTCCATTCCGAAAGAAGAGGTGAGGCCGGAGCCGACAGAATCGGTTCCAAAGAGGGGGACCTCTTTCTCAAAGGAACCATCGGAGCCGACAAACCCACTGATCCAGTCGGAGCCGATAACTTTTCGGCTCTGAGAGAAGATCTAGATGCATCGACTCCAGCCGGAGCCGATGCAGGCATCGACATAGCGGTGTCGGAGCCGGTCGGCGCCGACACCGAAGCCTGGGCCACATGGTGGTCGGAGCCAGTACTCGGAACCGACACCAAAGTGACCATAGAAGTATCGGCACCGATAGCCATCGGTGCCGAAGATTTAGCCAAGGTCGGATCGGCTCCAGCCGGAGCCGATCTCGACTCCGACAAAGTCGGAGCCAAGGCCGAAGGCTTTGGTACAGAAGCCTGGGCCTTAGTCTTGGAAGGCTTTCCCGGAGCCGATTTGGCCGGGGAGCCCTCCGGTTTAAGGAGTCCCCTTAAAATGAGCTTGTTTCTCCTTTCCTGCAGGACTCTCTGGCTAAAAGAGTGACATATTGCACAGGAGTCCTGCAGGTGGAGAGGTCCCAGGCAGTATAACAAGAAGTGTGACCGCCTGTCAGAGACATCTTCTGACAGCACGAGTCACACTTCTTAAAGCCTGAGACCCTCTGCTCTTTGGACATAGTGGATACAGAAAACAGTACACACACAGTCCCAACCAAACAATTAAAATTAAAGTATAACCAGTAAAAACCTCACACACACACACACACCCTGACAGGGGGGGGATGGGAGGGAAAGAAGGCCTGACTAAAAAAATTAAGGAGGAAGAATAAATTTAGTCAAAAAGGGGCTTACAATTAACTAAAAATTAAAGATTTCTAAGAAAAAATACTTTTTATCTGAAAAGGGGCTAATAGCAGTTTAAATTTAAACACTTACCAGGAGCTGGTAAAAGGAGGACCTCATCAGCGAAGCGGCAAACGAGATCTGGGTACTTACCACCTTGCATCATGGGATATGGGGCTGCCTCGAGCTGGTAAAAGTGACTCTCGAGCTTAGCAAAGTGCCGAGTCGGAGCCGAGGATCGGCTCCGAACCCATCAAGCAAGAATGAAGGCGAGATTGACAACTTAACATCTGAATTTACATAAGGAATGTCCTTTATTGCTCTAAGTGTAAAAGAATGTAAATGTAGTTTCTGTGGCCTGGGAACCAGGAAAGTGTAAACAAATGATGTAATGCTTTATCAGAACTGTAGTTTCAATTTAAACAGTGAGAACCAGACATTATTAAGCATTTTGATCTTGGATATCCAACTTATCAGCACTCTGCCTGTGTCTTAAGTACATTATCTTAGAAGTGTGTTTTCTTGTGGAAATAGCTAGGACTATAAATATTATACAAGTGTTTTTCTGTTATGTCAGAACTGTACTACTGAATTATTTTAAGTTTCTGTGTGATCTCTGAACATTTGAATAGCACTGTGGTGTAGTAGTATTGTCTTGTGTTTTTAGTATTTATTATTAAATATTTTTAAACCCTTTTCAACTGTGGCTGGTTTATGTAGAGATAATTAAGCTCGAGAGTACATTGCATGCTTATAAGTGATCCTGTAATAAGCTCTTCCAAAGCCTTAACTTTGCGTAAGTTACACTACTATTGGATAATAATATTGTACAGTAATAATTGGGCACTCTTTTGAAGGCCTTTTAATAGCTGATAAATATTGTCTGGTGGTGGCAGTGATTACTACGGTATAGTCTGGGTAAAGGGGCACAGCTGGAGAATCTGTGTCAGCCTTTCCCAGGAGTGTCTGTGAAGTTGTATAAATACTTATCTCAAAGTGGGTATGTATCAGCTTCTTGGGCAGGGACACAAAGCACTGGTTGGACAGAGAGGGTACTGGAGGTTAGCTTGCCAGCTACGCTGATATCTGGACCCTATAGCTGTGCCAGTGGGGAGTCATATTGGGGACCTGGAGAGCAAGGGAGCAACCAGCCCCATACTGACTGTGATCTCTGTGTACACTTAAGGGATATTGTACTTTACTGTATGTATTTTTTATCCTTTCCTCTCATATAAGACGCCCTCTCTGGTGTTAGTGGTGAGGACTGAGGCTCCTTGATTGCTGGGCCAGGGCACAGCCGTCATAGCCACAAAGTAAAAACACACTGGCAGTCAGGTTCTTGCTCTCTCATAGTGGCACCTTTGATGTCAACTTTCCATCACTGATATTCAGATGGAATGCATTCTTCCTTAGCTCTGTCTTGTCCACGTTTGTTTAATGCCTTTTCTGTAAATGACAGGCCAGGGATCTACGCCAGGAGTCTGATGTGGTGTGATCTACAGACATGGCATTCATAACTAAGACCTATACTGCACACTGGAAAAATGCAACAGTTCATGACCACATTGAAGGGGTAAATATATTTTTTTATTCTCTTGCATGTAAAAGCAGTAGAAGTAACAGCTCATAACTGCACTGCAGCTTCAAGAAACTACCTTGATATGTTGAATACTCAAAAACTACCCTTAACACTTTTATGGAACTACTGAAAAACCATCAAGAGTTTATAAAGACTCATATCAGACTACTTGTTTATTTTTTGAAAAATCACATCAAATAATATAGTGAGACAATATAGGTGGTAAGACAGCCATTCACAACTCTGTGATGTTTTTCAAGCTCCTTTGTTAGTGTGTTTTAAACATCTGCATACTTTGAGAGCATACCAATACACATTTTTATGCAAATGCAGACAGCAAGCATAGCTGCTGATTAAATGCAATATCCATATTATGCCATTATTTCATGTCCTGCCATGGATTATTTGCAGATGTGGCTTAAATGAGATCACTAGGACAGCTGCACTCTATCTCCAAGGTGAGATTTTAGCAGTTTGTGAAACACTGAAGCACTATTTTGCACATATTATGGCAAAGCATTCCTAGTGCTAACAGTAATTTTGCTAAATGCTTTCTCTAGTGTAACTAACATAAATGGAGATCTATACAATTGGAAACTCTCCTGACTTCTCCATGTCTATGTGGAATTTCTAATAAAGAGTTAATTTCTAAGGGAACAATAGCTGTCATTCATAAGTTTAAAGTTATTATGTGGCCATATTAGCTACATGACACCTCTTTGCATGCAACTATGCCAAACACTGTCAGTAAAAAAATCCTCAGCTTAAACAGAATGATATTATATAGCTATATATTAAAAAAGGATCTTCAACCTAAGCAGGGAGCCAGAACCATAGCTTGATTATCTGTTAACCTGGGCAGTTCCCCTCTCTCAGTCTGCTGCCCCCTCAACTCTGGGTTGAGGACCATAAAAAAAAAAAGAGTTGAGGGCTAAACCAGTCCAATCCCAACCCTAACACATTGCACCTGGAGCAGTCGCCCCCTTTGTCACCTCTGCAGAGAGCTATTAAGTAACTACATAAGCAACATAATACCTCCTTGCTAATGAGTAGCAAAGAGATTTACTAAACTATAGCAACCAGCTTCTCCCTACAGAAAGAAATACTCAGTATAATTAATCTAAGCAGCCACAATCAAGTTTGTGGCATCTCAAATGAGTATCAGTAAGCCTTAAAGGAACCAATCACAACTATTACATAACTATCATGACAACTAAAACATTGCCTGTGAAGCAACGACACCTTTGTCCCACCCTTATTATGATTCAGTTCTTTTGTCCAATATGATTTTCCTTTACTTTGATCATAATAATATGGGCTATTAGCAATGAACCTGCAACTGACTCATAAGCCAGAAGCACGTTCTCTCTCCATTTTTGTATGAAACACTTTGCTTTATTCCATGTTCCTCAAGAATTTCTAATAAATGTGATATATCACCCTATTATAAAAATCTCGCCCACAACCCCTGAAATGGCTGCATTAATTCTCAGCATCTGCCAATTCATTCTTATTGCACTCTTAATAGCAAACTGTCATCACTAAATTGTATTCCCATTCTCCAGGAATCAATCTTGTTCTTGTCCATCATTAACCACACATTGACTGTTTGGTTCTGAATCATTTTCTCTCACTAATAACATGGGCTTGATTTTCCTGTCTTGTCTTCCTCAGTTGTTCCATGATTTCATTAAATTTTACCTCATAAATCCTCTTTGTGTAGATATGCTTTTATTTTATTTTTTTTTTGTAATTGGCTCATCTTTTGTTCAAAATCCACTTCTTTACACATCAGCTGAGAGACCCTAATCATTGCACTTCTATGTTTTTTTAGGCCCTTAGGATGTGCATTGCTATATGAGCATAAGAATTCCCACTGGCCTGCATTTGTTACATCCTGATATCTTCCAGGGGATTCATTAAAGGGCCTAGCATGCATGAGCCATACAGCTTGTGCTAAAAAGGATCTTCTCCTATGATGTGCCAATTTGCGATACAGGGACTTATCAGCCACAATGAGCTAAGATTTCATTATAGGCTAATTTGCATGTCTGTGAATCACATCTGCTACCACAATGTGCAGATCATTGCTGATCTACATGTCGTGGTAGGAAACTATTGCTTGTGTAGGTAGTAGCAGTCCCCTTCAGTCACTCTCTCACACATACAAGTACACACAAGACAATCACACACACACACACACACACACACACACACACACACACACACACACACACAAACTACAATCCCCCTATCTGTCCTTAACTTGTTTGCCCTCCTGTGGTTGCCCCCACCCCCAGTAATAGCTGATGTGCCATTGTGGTATGTCTCTATTATGCCCTGGTTATCTAGTGAATCCCCGAACCTTGAACCCCATTGTGCTGCCAAAGCAGTTGGGTGAACATGACCTTGTTCAATACTGTAACATGGTTGGGATAACCATGCTGAAGTACATGGCTAAGCAATTTCTTGAATCTCACTACAGTTTTGATGCCTTCCTGGAGGTGGTTCCAGGGAAAGTGCACATGGCTAATTAGCATATGATTCTCCCTAAGAATGTCTCATTAGCATTTAGCATGGCTGTGGGGCCAGCCCTACATGGTGCTGCATGTCTTTGTGGTAGAGAACCATGCAGCACTATATTAGGATGGTTGCTGAATTGGGAAAAGGTACTGTGACGTACACAGAGGTGTATGTCTCATGGTACCTTAATTAATCCCCCTCCTTATTTTCCAGTATGTACACTTAAAAAGCTATTAAAAAGGTACAAGTTCCATAGACTTCTAGTTAGTATTTTTTTAGCACCAAAGATGTTTCAGGCAGGTGCAGCCCAGATAATTGGAAGCTTGGAAAGTGCTGCAAACACCATTGTCAACTTACTAGTGTGGATCCGGACATGGGAAGAACATGAAAAGAAGCTAATATACTGTTGAATAAACAAAGACAGCATACATAATTTCAAGTTAAGTAACAGAAGATGTAAAATCAAAGTGACAAGTCCAAAGTACATGGATTATATTCCAGTGCCAGATGTTCTAAAACGTGATGCTGAAAAAATCAAAGCATATGTGCAAATGGTAAGGCCAGAAAGCAAATAAGCAAACATTACAAAGGTTTCTAGTTATGATGCAGTGTCATACAAACCTTCCATCTAGTCTGAAATAACTATGCCTCCAAGAAAGAAGTTATTTGTAGGATGTAGCTTGGGAATTTGGCTATTAATAAGACTTTTTAAATGTTTAAAATTAATTACAGGTGTTCCATTGTTAAAATACAATACGATAATTCAAGTGTGTTGCAAGCAGATGCCTGTCAAAATGGTAAAGGAGCTGTGATCCTATAAGAGAACCAATCACTTGGTTATGGGTTAAGAGCATTTAAACAGGCACAGAAAATATATGCTCAAATAGAGACGGAACTGTTAGAAACAGTGGATGGGTATGAGCAGTTCACCAAATATGTCTTCAGGAAAGTTCAGATGGAAACTTTTACAAAGCATATTGAAAATGTCCTAATAGAAGGCCCCTCCAAGACTGCAGAGGAGGTTACTTAGTCTGCAGAGGAATGATCTGAAAGTGATCTGTGGACCAGGAAAGGATCTATGCATAGCAGAAATGTTGAATAGAGTACATTTATCAGAGAAGTTGTGCCTTTTATATGTACATATTGTTATCCCAAGTTCGCTGAAACAATCAACCTGACAGACATAAGTGCAAATATAATTACTGCATTAAAGTCAATGTTCTCATGACAAGGGACACCTGACTTTCACATATCTCCAACGGTGATCCACAACACACAAATTCAAAATATGCGTATATAAATATAAACTTTGACAGAAAACTTCCAGGCAGCACTATCCTTAGTCTAATGGACAAGGGGGGAGAACTAGCCAAACAGTGAAGAGCTGAGTAAGAAAGAGCTGTAGCAAAAGCTATAAAGATTGTGTTGGCTGTTTGGCAAGTATTGGTGAAGCCCTGACTGTGACCAAGATAGGCTGGGATTGACTAGCAAATTGAAGCCAACAAGGAAGGATGGGAATGAGCAGCCAGGGCTGACCTACCCATCTTGAGGGGATAGACAACTAGGACTACTGTGAAGGCTAGGTGTACTGCAGGTATCTGTGCATATAAAGCAGCACAGACTACAGCCTGATTAGAGTACATACAGTAGTCACAATTGTTTAGGGGATGGGTAGGTGAAACTTCAAAATAAATCTATCAGCTGCAATGAGATCAGGCAGTTATGGTTAACTGGAAACACTAATGGCTAGCTGATGACAGCATCCCCTGATTGCCTAAAGCCCTACAAGGAATGAATAGGCCGATCAGGTCAAGGAGAGCTGATGACTGGCAGGCAGTGGGGAGAAAAAAAATATAAAAAGGGTATGTAGACTGCCATCTTGGAATTACAGAATATATATATATATATATATATATATATATATATATATATATATATATATATATATATATATATATATATATATATATGTTTTGCGAAGGTTAGAAAACATTTTGTTTCTGTGTTTTACTCATTATCATGCATAAATGACAGCACTCAACAGATCAACAGTTATGTGGTCTTTTTGATGTAAGAAAGCAACCTTGTAGATTTCCATGAAGCACCGGTATGTTGGGTACTCAGCTGGCCATCTTCAGCCACAACCTGGGTCTCAGACATGAAAATTCATAGTGTTATAGTAAACCAAAGAATTAACATCATTTGTGACAACAGCATACAGAGCTCCAAGGCAAATAAATGCTCATTGTTGCTTTTATAAACAAGTTAAAAATAATTTTAATATTTAAAATGCCAATAACAAAAATGAGGAAAATGCAGATATATTAGTTCAGATTTTATGCCATGCTTTTACAGTAATGATTGAAAGAAGGAAGGAGTCATTGTAACTGATCTAAGACATACACAGAAGCATTGCACAATATGTGCTTTTTTATTTGTTTTATTTCTTAGAAAATGGGTGCATAAAACAAGAAAATGGAGGGAAACCCATTTATTAAAAAATACACACAAGAATAAGCGCTTTTGTCTCCCAGATATGAGACTTTAGATAAACATTCTCCAGGATGGTGTTAATATACAGGTAATGCATGCTGAAAAACAAGTCCATCATTTCATGGCAGCATATTAATCCAACTGCCATTCTTTTACACTCACTAAATAGCACTTTATTGTTTTAAAAGCATAAAATAAAAAGAAAAGTTAAATGTAAGTTAAAAAAAGGAAAAGCGTATGTATGTTTGTTTGTGTGTGGGTGAATAGAGAGAGCGACAGAGAAAGAGAGAGGGCTGACTGCTCAGACACTCCAAAACCAGAGATCCACTAAAGTAGAATGGATTAAAATTTGTTTGTCTGGCATTATTGTCTGACTTTAATCCTCTGATTTACCTTGAGCTGCACTGACCGAGCAGTACTGCACACCAAAATCATGGACAGTAAAGGGAGGTAGTTGCATTTTATTTTATTTTTTATTTTTATTTGATCAAAACTAGACATCTGAGATGTGTTCACTCAGCAAACTGCATGTAACTGTTGCTTTGTGTGTCTTTGTGTGTGTGTGTGTGTGTGTGTGTGTGTGTGTGTGTGTGTGTGTGTGTGTGTGTGTGTGTGTGTGTGTGTGTGTGTGTACATGTATGTGGCTTTAATGGAAATGGTCACCCAGACTCTGCCACAGCTTGCTGTCAGGGAATGGTTAGTTTGCTTTTTATTTCTTGTATTTTGTATTACTTTACTGCCTTTTTCTATTTTGTATACTGTAATTTGTTTTGTTTACACTGTATTTTACTTATTCTGCTTTTTGTTGCATATTAAAATGTGGAAAAAGACAACAGCTTTCCCACCCTCCAACCCTTTCGCTGCTGTGTTGTTAAACACAACTGTCTTCCTAGTTGCCTGAACCTTATGCTAATCCGACCATATATCTCTTTCACTGGCTGGTGTGAGTAAGCACAAAATTATCATTTTGTGAAATCACTCCTCTTCAACTATTTAAATTTATTGGCCATCTCATTGTATTCCATAGAACCAGAGTACAAAAGTGCCCACCCCTTTCAATCTATCTTTCTCTTTTAAAATTAATGGCTCTGCACGTAGACAGCTAAAACTTAAGTTACTCACTTTCATATCACTGCAGTATTTAGGATATTAACCCATTTTTTTTTATCTTAATCTTAAACATCTATTGCAAGGCCACCAGTTATATTAGAGAGCCCACATTCTGCCTGTCAGTAGTCATCTTGGGATTAGTGATTCTGTTTTCTCCTGATGAGAGAAGGAGCATAGGGACATTATTTTCTGGAGATTGCAGATCACCAGAAAGCCTAATAACTGCTTTATATGTGACAGCTTGGAATTTGTGCTTATATTCTTTTCCTGGTGAGAGAAGTTGTAGAACGTATTGATTCCTGACTGTTTCTGGTTGGGCAGTGAGTGTCTGTGCTTAATGGTCCTGATTGCTATTGTTGCTATTCAAGGCATCTATCAGGATGCCTGTCAGTAGTCATCTTGGGATTAGTGATTCTGTTTTCTCCTGATGAGAGAAGGAGCATAGGGACATTATTTTCTGGAGACTGCAGATCACCAGAAAGCCTAATAACTGCTTTATATGTGACAGCTTGGAATTTGTGCTTATATTCTTTTCCTGGTGAGAGAAGTTGTAGAACGTATTGATTCCTGACTGTTTCTGGTTGGGCAGTGAGTGTCTGTGCTTAATGGTCCTGATTGCTATTGTTGCTATTCAAGGCATCTATCAGGAAAAGACTACAACAAGCCTACAGACCCTTGCATCCTCTGGGATGAAACTGTGCATCACCAAACAGGCTGTGGCCTGCTTCTTATCTTTTGATTGGTACTAACGTTTTGCTTCTGGCGACAAAAGAAGCAAAGGAGTATTGTATCCCAGCAGAGTGAAGCTGTGGTGAGACACCAACACTCGTAGCAGCCAAGCAGTAGCCATTCATGCATCTCCCCTCTTTTCATCATTCTTGACAAGCTAATTCTTTGTTTTCAGTAAGTACTGTTTGATTTGTTTCTAACTTCAGAATACCTGCCTAAATACTTCATCCTTAAATTTTCAGGGTCTATGTATTAGTTTCCCCTCAAATGTTTGGCAGTGCTCTGTACAGACTCAGACACCTTGTGTGACATTTATCTTGTAAAAGCACAATTGAAATTTCTGCAATACCTAGTTGCACACAGGACATCTACTTTGCAGTGACAAGCACTGTCCCCATAGTTGCAAACCTGTTACTCCTGATAATGATTGATATTCTCAGTCCAACTGTCTAATCAATAAAAAACGGTCTATTGCCATGGATATGAACTTTCCCACTGTCTCTGTTACCAGCTTGGTGGATATTGGCATCCTGAGACAATGTAGAAATTCCCTCATGTTTACTGGCAACCAGTTAATTCTCAAACTGATATGGTATGTGAGAGATGTAGTTACACAATGTCACTGGAGGCAAAGCTCTCACATAAAAGTTCTCCTAATGTCAATAAAGTTGTCAGTAGTACACATGCTGCACACATCACACAAAATTCAAAGCAGACATATCGACCCACATATGCTGAGGCACTTAAATGTAGCCTTCCTAAACTACAAAGACGTCTCAGATGAAGTAAACATAACAAATACCCTCAGCAGCCCCAAATCCACTCTTTCAAAACAACACCCACATCAACCCATAGAGCTACATCTCATGGAGCCTCTACCTCTAAGCCCATTAGGCAAGCCACCACGTAATCCAGCATTCTAGTCATTGGAGACTCCATCGTTAGACACACTGATGTCCCTCTTACCAGGTTGAGTAAGGAGAAAGTCATAGTCAGTTGCTTATCAGGGGCTAGGATCCACCACATTACTCATGCACTCAGGTCATTGGACTACAAGTACCAATATGACTCAGTCATAGTCCATGTGGGAGTAAATGACCTGAGACATGACTCCCTAGACTATATGAAGAGAGACATCATGGAGCTCTCAGAATATGTATCGCAGGCTGGTATGAGCCTAGCATTGAGCAGCATTTTACCTTCTCTAAGGAAGATGTCACAATATGAACAAAAAATTATTGATTTTAATAATTGGCTTAGTGTCTGATGTCATTCTAAGTGGGTGCAATATTTTTCAGCATGGAAGGAGATGGTTAACAGACCACGCTGCTTTGCCAAGAACACCTCTCTCCTCTAGGCTTTCAAATATTAGCTAAACATTGTCTTCCTCCAAAGTGCCTTTTTTAGGCAATGCCAAATGAAAGTACTTCTCTGACACAGCAAATGAAAACCAAGAAACTCTAAAAGTATTACTGCTCAATGCTAGGAGTCTAAACAAAAAACTCCACTCCCTAGAAGATCTCTTCACCCAAGAGAATGTTGACTTCTGCGCGGTCACTGAGACATGATTTAAAGCCATGGAGAGCACACCAATAGTGCAAGGTTATAACGCCTTATACACATTTAGACCAGCTACTTCACAAACAGGGACTAAAGGTGGAGGTGTCTCTATTAACATAAAAAATAAATATACTTCAAGGCTGGTCAAACAGGACAATGCACTTGAGCTGCTCCATGTTCAAATCACCATAGGCAAAATCCAATACCACTTCCTTGCAAGCTATAGATCCCCCTCTATGACCCAGGAAACCCATACCGTGTATTTAAACTTACTAGAAACACTAACCATCCAACCCAATACTATTTTCATGGGTGACTTTAATTACCCCACTATTAACTGGGAATCCTATATGACACTAAATGTACAGACACAGAGATTTCTGGATTTTGTAATCACAAACTCCCTGGACCAGATAGTCACTACACCAACCACGGGTGCAACCATACTGGATATGGTGCTGCACACTCCATACTGTAATGTCTTCTCTGGTAAGGTCAGACCACAAAATGGTTTTCTTTGAAGTAAAAACAAAACCTGGACCCCCAGCTAAACCTGGAATATTCAGGAACTAGTCTTAGGCTAACTTCCTGCTATCAAGTGATAACCTGGCAAAATTTCAAGCCCCCATAAACCCAGAGAGCACTACTGCCTATGGAGAACTGTTCACAGAAACCCTGTGTAAGCATGTTAATATCTGCATAGAGGCAGCTGTACCCACCAGGAAGAAGTACAGAACTAACTCAATAAACAAGCCACCCTGGTGGAATCACAAAATCAATAGGCTGTATAACAGGAGGAAGAAAATCATGGCAAAAATTAGGAGATGCAGCACCCAGCAGGATAAAAGCACTCTCATCAAACTAAACAAACAACTCAGAGGATAAATAAAGTCTACCAAAGCCAAATTTGAGTTAAGTTTGGCCTCCCAGGCCAAGGACAACCACAAAATATTCTTTAGCTATGTCTGTAACCTCAAAGTCAATAAACAATTGTGTGCAGAGCACATTATAAATGGAGCCATCTATACTGAGCCAAAATATATAGAAAACCTCCTGGCTGATAAATTCAGCTCCAACTTTAGCCCTCTCTCCCCCTCAAACTTCCCACAGGAAATACCATCAAATATATCCCCCCCCCCCCACTATCATTAGTGAACAGGTCCTTAATGCTCTCTCTAAGACCAAGAACACTGAATCAATGGGCCCAGAGAATATACCAAGATCAGAATATTCCACAAACCACGCACGTAGGACTAGGTGCATGGACCAAACCAAAAGTGTCAAGAAAACAAAAAAGGGTCCAGCACCAAATAGGAGTAAAAGGCTACATGTATTGATATAGATAAAATAAAAAAAACAAATAGGCATACCGGTTTTGGCAGAACAAAATGCCTTCCTCAGTGCATTGAAATCCATCAGCTCTACACACATTTATATACTCAATTAATTAACCTGTTACATTCCAATTGGTCCATCCCAAAAATGTAATTTAATTCTGTTAATTTAAACCAGGCTTAAACAAAGCTCTGAGCTTGACAATCCATCCTGATTCCTTCCTGTTTAAAATGGAGTGCCGACCTGCTTTTTTTTCAGACTTGGATCAGTTTCAAAGATCCACTGAATTTCGTTTCAAGAAATCTACTTTTGTTCCACCTATGGACAGACATTTTTCTGTGTTCGGAGAATGCATTTTAAAAGAACTACACTTCAACATGGATCCACATGCTGGTATTAAACATAATTTGGACTTTTTAACAATGGTTAATTATAATATGGGCATGATTTATATATAAAGTGTCTCTGACAACTCTAATTCCACATGAACTTATGTAGGCGTCATAGTATGTCATGTATTTGAGGATAAGGTAAAGGACTGACAAGATATTGTATACATAGAATCACTTTATATTCATGTTGTTAGGTCGTTTGTCCTTGCCAAAATTTGAAGACACATTGTTCATATTGTGATTCCAATTACAATATTTAGATGTGTTCCTTTCTTTTTCATGACATATGTGTTTAATCATATAGGTGATATAATAATCGATTTAAGTATTTTTAGGATCAGGGACCTATTGCAGCAGATTGTACAAACTAAGATATTTACTCTTCGAATCTTTTTGTGGGGAACACCCATTACATTTTCCAGTGCTGTACATCTTTATTAAATGAACACAATTACATTTTTGGGATGGACCAATTGGAATGTAACAGGTTAATTAATTGAGTATATAAATGTGTGTAGAGCTGATGGATTTCAATGCACTAAGGAAGGCATTTTGTTCTGCCGAAACCGGCATGCCTATTTGTTTTTTATTTTATCTATATCAATAAATGTAGCCTTTTACTCTTATTTGGTCCTGGACCCTTCAATATCCCAAGAACCCAAGATGCTTTCTAAATAGCATGAAACATGACCTATCAGGGATTCTGAAATTGCTATTTAGTTGTAGCTTCCAAAAGGCTTTGTGCCTCATGAATGGAGAACAGCAACAGTCATCCCTGCAACAGTCGTCCCTCTGCACAAATGTGGGCCATCTACAGACCCTGAAAACTACAGACCCATAAGTTTCACTAGTCTTATATGTAAAGCCATAGAAAGAGTTATCATGGAAATGATCAACAGATATAGTAAACCTCCAGACACTGGACCCAGCCAGTTTGGTTTTGTCAAGGGCAGGCCATGCCTACTCAACCTGGTGAACTTCTTTGAGAAGGTCACCAAAGCAATGGATGAGGGAAAAATGGTTCACACTGCCTACCTTGACCTGGCCAAGGCATTTGACACAATACCCCACTTGGCATTGTTGACAAACTCAAGAGGTTAGGTACAAACTCATATGTCACCTGGTGGATAGCCAACTGGCTCACAGACAGGATCCAGGAAGTTAGAATTGGTGAGTCCACCTCTACAAAGAGGCCAGTCACAAGTGGAGTCCCTTGGGGATCAATCCTTGGACTGGACCTGGTCCTTTTTGGCATTTACTTCTCTGAAGTCAAGGCCAATGTCAGTGGTCTCTGGCTGACTAAATTTGCAGATGATTGCAAATTAGGAGCTGTCATTGAATCCTACATTGACACAAATGTTCTGTAGGAGGGGGTTACGCAGACAAACAACTGGTGTCAGAGCCATGGACTAAAATTTACTGCCAAGAAGTGTATAATAGTATCCTTTGGGAGGCCATCCACCCCCTGGTAACTATCATACTGACAACATACCCCTTAGAGTTGACCCAGCAGTCAGGGACTTAGGAACACACATAGATAATCTAGCCTTTGACCATCACATGTTTACAGTAGCGAGGAAATCATTCTATGTTGCACAACTTATAAACAAAGGTATGCCATCTAAGTCCAAGGAAGTTATTGTCTGTATTCAGCATTTATCAGACTTATCATTGAATACAATGCCCCTTTTGTATGTACCTAACCAGGCATATCCAAGAATTAGAACATCCACAGAGGTTCCTCACTAAAAGAATGCAGGGTGTAAGTAAAATGTCTTATGCAGACCACCTCAAGGCCCTATTCCTGCATTCTGTCTTCTACAGGCTTTTGAGGGGAGATCTATGCCTGGCATATAGGGCATTATTAGACCCCACTCTGATGGACATCCTGCCTATCCAGAAAACAAACAGCACCAGAATTACCCATTCTAAAGACTTAAACCTTGCCTGTGATATAAATAGGACCTACTGGAGAGACAGGTATGTATCCTAGAGACTACCCCGTTTATGGAACATGCTCCCCATCCATGTGAAGCAGAGTTCCTCCCTAACCCCATTCAAGTACAACTTGGACAATTGGATGGAGAACAGGAAATTCATCCCTGGTTTGGCATCAAAGTATCTAACGGACACAGGCAATCTGTAAATGGTTCATCTCCCAGGCCCCTGCTTGTAACTGTTCCATCTCCCAAACCCCTGCTTATACTTATCAAGGGTATCAGAACTTGTCAGAGATTTAGGATGCATGGCTAGGCTTAAAAAGGCCCTTGTGTTTGTTAGCCTAGTAAACACCTATGAAACTATGTGTGTGTATGTTTCTATGTATATACGTGTGATGCTTTCTTTTTGAATGTGTGTGTGTGTGTGTATGTGTGTGTGTGTGTGTGTGTGTGTGTGTGCGTGTGTGTGTGTGTGTGTGTGTGTGTGTGTGTGTGTGTGTGTGTGCGCGTGTGTGTGTATCTGTGTATCTGTGTTTCTATGTATGTGTTTGTGAGTATGTCAGTCTGTCTGTGCTTCTGAATATGTGTTTGTGTGAGAGTGTGTGTAGACATTAAAAATCTACATTACTTACATTTTAGATGTAAAATAATTCTTCCAAAAACAATTACATATACCACAGCAAGTTTGAAACATTAAGCAAAGGAACTATTTTACATCAAAAATATTAAAAAAAACAGTAATAATAAAAAAAAATATTAGATAGCCCATTCTGTAAGAGCAATAATGCCCTCCAGGTTGTGTGTTATTGTAACAATGCCTTTATATAGGTATAGACCAGCACCCCTGTGTGTGTGTTATTTCCACAATAACACACACCCTGATGGTCATTATTACTTCCGTATTACACAGACAGAACTACTTGGCTCTAAGACAGACGCTTTTCCAAAAAGACACAGGGATCTATATATGTCTAATGGAAAAGAAGATTGTGCATTAGATTTTGAAGTGCATCCTACAAATACATTCAGACTCTATTGTTCACCTTAGAAAGAAATGAAATGCATTTTCTTTAGCTCATCTTAGAAGAAGAACTAAGCCCTTTATCTACTATGCAAAGCAAAATGTACGGAAACTCCAACAAGGAATTGACTTTGCCCAAAATGAAAATGGATATGTGAGACAGAACATAATGGCAACAAAAACACAGCAGAGTATTATAAAAATAGCAAAAATTAATCCAATAAAAACAGATAAAATGGTAAAAAGTCAAATAATTTTAATAAACATCAAAGGGAAGCGCTTTCACACTAGAAGGTGCTTCTTCAGACCATAATACAGCAAAACTATAGGACTACATTTAAGAGGAGTTTAAAATCAATAGTACCAATGACAGAATATAATTAAAGGCAGCCAATCATACAATGCTAATAATCAAGCAGGTCATTTGAATAAATCTCTAGATTTCAAGATCAGCTTTAAACAGACCTTACCATTGAGGCCAGGCTACTTATCTGCCTGAAGCCTAAAATCCAATACAACTCCCTGGTCTCTGTAAAATTCCTGAAGTCCCCCATCCGTAAGCTGCATTCAACCTTCTCTAGCACCATACAATTAAAAACATGTAAACAGCCAAATTCCGTTACATGCTTGGCAAGGGCACTCTTGCTATCACTCATGCGGATGCCATATAAATGTTCCCCGATTCTCTCAAAAAACGAGCAAGTGGTCTTTCTCACATAAAAACAAGTACATAACTTGCATACAGCTAAACAAATCACATTAGGGGTACAACTATCTGCCACAGCTTTTAAACTATAGGTGGTACCAGATCTAGGGTGAGTAAAAACATTAGAAGTATTAATGTGGCCATATTAGACCTCAGACTCACTACCTCCTTGCATATCGAGTCCACTTCATTCAGCTTATAGCCCCTATGTATAAACTCTCTTCTTAAAGATGTCAAATCATTGATACAAGGCTATCTGCCCGAGGGCATTTATAAGCCTAGCCAGAGTGTGTTGGCTTTCGCCACCCCATTGATTAATTAACTGATCCTCTGTCAAGCAGAGCCAGTGAAGTGATCCCAGGGGTGTATTTTCTGTTACCAATCCACTCATCAAGGTTTCTCTTGAAGGGTGTTAGTGAGGGGCTCTGCCTGATATAATTTGGAATTTTGTTCCAAAGCATGGGGAATCTCTGTGACAGGAATCTATCCTTCCAGCATGTTCTATTTATTGTTGTGACGAGGTTTAGCTCACTAGAATGCGTGGCTCGCAGTGACTTGGATTTCTTTAGGTGGAGCATGTCCATCAATTCTGAGTTGGGCATGGCTTTGTAAGTCAGGCAGAGATCAACTCTGAGTAAGCGATATGCCACTGAGTACAGCCAGAGTTTTTTCAGTTGGACTGCATAGAACATATGTTTGATGCTAGTAATCCTCTTGATGAGGTACTTTTGTGGTCTTTCCAGCTGTTGGAAATGTCTTGTGAGGTACATCCCAAATAGGGCATTGTACTCTATGATGGGTCTAATGAGTGATGAGTAGAGGGGCACTATAACCTCTTTATTTCTAGATGCAAACCCTTTAGTAATTAGATGGGCCACATAGAAGGATTTCCTAACTACTTTGGCAATATGATTGTCAAAGGAGAGATTGCTATCTACCTGGGTCCCCAGATCTCTTATTACCTCTTCTGTATTAAGGGGGCTGCCACCTATGTGGTAATCCGTGGGTGTTTTGTTTTTCCCAAATGGGATGACTATGCATTTTTTGGCATTTAGCTTGAGGCCATGACTTTGACACCAGATGTCCATCTCAGTAAGGCCCTTTTGGAGAATGCCTGTGTCAGCCAGAGAGTCAATTATGGCTCCCAGTTTGCAGTCATCGGCGAACTTGGTTAGCCATAGTCCTCCTGTGTTTGCCTGTACTTCTGAGAAGTATATGACGAACAGTAGGGGTCCCAGGACCGAGCCTTGCAGGACACCACTTGTGACTGGTTTAGAGTCGGACCTGGAGCCCGTTATTCTTACCGTGTGAGTTCTGTCTGTAAGCCAGTTGGCAACCCATCTCGTGACGTAGGAGTTTATGTTCAGGCTGGTGAGTTTTTCTGTAATACCCAAGTGGGGAATGGTGTCGAAAGCCTTGGTGAGGTCAAGGTAGGCTGTGTGAACCACCTTTCCCTTGTCTATGGCCTTGGTGACTGTCTCAAAGAAGTCAATCAGGTTTAGTAGGCATGATCTGCTCTTAACAAAGCCGAACTGGGTCGGGTCAAGTGTTTAGAGGTTCCCAATGTCTTTGTTAATGAGTTCCATGATGATGCATTCCATAGCCTTGCAGACCAGGCTAGTCTGGCTTATGGGACAATTGTTACCAGGGTCAGTTGTGGCCCCTCCTTTGTGGAGAGGAATAACCGTTGCTGTGCACCATTCTATGGGCACGTAGCCTGTGGAGAGGCTGAGGTTGAACGCGTGTTTAGGTGGGGGTTAGTTTGTTCTGTAGTTCATGCAAGACGCAGCCTGGGACACCATCTGGTCCCACTGATGCTGTGTTTTTGGCTTTTGAAAGGTCTGTTTTCATCTGTGCATCTGTGATTTTTGGGACACTACACTTTTCTGGTATTGTTGCGGGCCCTTTTGGAAGTGAGAGGGGGATGAAGTTTGCACTGAATCTATCTGCCAGGATGTTGGCAATATCAGTAGGTTCAGTATATTTTGTGCTATTTTGCACTAGTTTGGTGCATATCTGCAAGTTGCCACTTAGATTCTTAACATAGTTAAAGAAGGCTTTGTGGTTATCTTTTGAATCCTAGGCTATTTTTCTTTCGAAGTTAGCCTTGGATGATTTCATGAGGGACCTTAGTTTCTTACTGATACTGATCAGGGATGTCTTTCCTTCTTGGGATTTGCTTTTTTTCTGAACTAGTTTCCTCCTTCTATTGTATAGCCTGTTTATTGCAGGGGTCCACCAAACTGGTTTCCTTCTCTTAGAGGAGTGAGCCTTGGTTTTGTTAGTGATGGCACAATCCATGCATCCTTGTAGGTGCTCATAGAGTGCATTTGTAAAGGTTTCTGCATCTTGGGCAGCATTATCCTTTAGCATGGGGGCTCTGAAACTTACCACCTCTGTCTTAAGTAAGGTGAAGTTTGCTTTAGAAAAGTTTTTACTGTGGTTTCCTTAGTTGGGAGTGGTGGTGGGGTGTGGACATCCAGAGTGATTAGTTTATGGTCTGATCTAACCAGTGACGGGTTGACCTCCAGTGTGGAACACCTGTCGTCCATGTTGGTGATGACCAGGTCCAATATATTTTCTCCTCTGGTAGGGGAGTTTACCAGCTGATCCAAGGTGTTTGAGTTGATGAATTCCAGGAAGCACTGGGCCTGGGAATTTGTACTCGAGTAGTTTTCCCAGTGAATGGTAGGGTAATTGAAATTGCCCAATATCAAGGTGTTCGGTAGGACCTTCATGTTCTCCAGTGTCTCCAGAAAGGTGGAGTGGTGGTCCTGGGTCATGGAGGGTGATCTGTAGCAGGCCACAGTTTGCATTGCAGATTTGCCCAATGTTAGTTGCACATGGATGATCTCAGAGGTATCATGCTGCGCCACTAACCTGGAGGTATAGGTATCCTTGATGAATTTGGATACACCCCCTCCTTTTGTGTTTCGGTCCATGTTCTGTGGCCAAAACATGTGGTATGAGTTGTAGCCCGGTAGTGCTGGGGTGCTCTCTGGAGCCTTGAACCAGGTTTCAGTTACTGCACAGATGTCAACATTCTCCATACTGAGGAGTGCTTCGAGCATGTGCATTTTGAGATTTAAACTCCTGGCGTTGAGTAGCATAACCCTCAGTTTTTTGTTAATTGTGCTGTTTACAGACGTGGGTTTGACTTTTGACCCTTGCCTAAAAAGGCACTATGGGGGCAGCAAGAGCCTTGGCCAGTATTTGAAAGGCTAAGGGTGACAGGTGCAAGCCATCTCTTGCGAAGCAACGCGGCTTGTCGAGCATGTTGTCCCAGGCTGACAAACACTGGATCCCCTTTGAATGACATCAGAAGCTTGGCCAATTGTTGAAATTGATCATTTTTTCTTTATACTGGGGTATCATTTTTGTTGAGGGCAGGATGCTACTCAGGGTCAGGACCATACCAGCCTGGCCTGCATGATCAGAGAGCTCTTCCATGTCTCTTTTCATGTAGTCCAGGGAGGTACGTCTCAGGTCATTCACACCAACATGAACAATGAGAGAGTCATATTTGTACTTGTTCTGGAGTGACCTGAGTGCTTGTGTTATGTGGCGGATTCTGGCTACCGACAGGCAGCTAACAGTAAGCTTCTGCTTGTCCAGCCTAGTCAGTGGGACGTCAGTGTGCTTGACTGTAGAGTCACCTATTACTAGTATGTTAGGTATGTTATTTCACCTTAAGGGCTGTGATTGTGCGGCACACTGATTTTGTGTTTTTTGTGTTGTCTAGTTTGTGATGGGAAGTGCAGGTTGTTTGGGTGTCTGCTTTGGAGGTCTCTGATGCTTTTGCAGGTTTTTATTTAGAGCCTCTGAGTATGATTTTGTGTATTTATGTGTATTTTTTGCCAGTGCTGTTTTAGTAGGTCTGTGTGTGGCTGGAGGTGTGGTGCAAGTGTTAACCTTCTCCTGTTGACTGTCTGTTCCAGTCTTGGGTGGAGATAGCTTAGCTTCCAGTTTGGTTGTATAATTGCATCTCTCGCATATGTTAGTGTTTTGTGGTAGGAGGAGAGGGTTGTCTGTGCACATGAGGCAGTTGTAACATTGCCTCAGGATACCCAGATTCACCAGCTGGACTGGAAGTGTGCACCTGAAGTTGCCCTTTGGTCATGCCTGAATAGTGGGGTGAGCTGCTTAGTCACTTGGTTGGTGAGGGGTGAATAAAGAGCCTTGCTGGGCAATCAGTGTTAGGGTATATTAGTGCTTGCTATTAGGTCTGAGCAATTGCTGGGCTGTAAGATGCTTTTTGAGTGCTTAGGTTGAGAGTTAGACTAGTTTCAAGGGAAAAACTGAAGAGAAGACTTAGTGGAGCCGGGAATAATTTAACCGTAGCTAACCGGCACTACCCGGTGTGCAAAACCGTGCAAACACGGTTTTTATAGTAGGGAAATGAAAGAGAGAAATTAGCCCAAAATGGCCAATAAACTGCTAACTTCTGGGCTGGAACCACTACTCCAGGGACAGATAGGTTGCTCAACGCTCCTCTCTCTCACAGGTGAACAGAGAAACTTCCTTCTATCCAAGTAAGGTATGGGCAACTCAGAAACTAGTATCACAGCCCTAAATTCAGCACTAGCCTTAAAACTGGACTATACTAGCTTAGAAAGGAGGGGAAACAAGGAATTTTTTGATTTTTTTTTTTTTTTTTGAAAAGATAAGGCAAAAACAGTAAAACATACACTTAAAACAGGTTTAAATGACTACAAACGATCAGAAAAGGCTATCACACTTTAGTGGGTAGCCTACAACAGTTAAACAAATTATTTAAACAAAAACAACTTTTTAAAAATGCAGGCAGTCAAATAAGTACAATATGTGAAAAAAAACACGCTTTTAAATCACAATAAACGCTGGAAAATCTGCGTTTAGGTGGAAAACAGTTAAGCACAGCAAGAAAGTACAGAAAACTGATACTTAATCACACCAAAGTCTCTCCTCTAAGCTAGAAAGCTTGTATCAGTTTATGGCTTTCTAGTGGCATTCAGTAGGTTAGTTACAGGAAAGATGAGAAACAAGCACAGATGTGGTCTTTTAAACCAGAAAGTTGGAAGAGACGGACAAGCTGTCCAAATGGTCAATAAACTACAATTTCTGGGCCAAGAACCTCTCCTCTCGTGGTAGACAAGCTACCTAGTGCATACCACTCCCACTGATAAGCTGGAAGGCTTTCTTCCAACACAGAAAGGCTTGCGGGGCTCAGAAGCTTACCAACAGTCCTGGATACAGCAACTCTGTATCTGGACTAGGCTAGTTACCGGAAAGGTGGGAAACAAGCGCAAGTTTGGCTTTTAAACCAGAACGTTGAAAGAGATGGAAAAAAACTGCCCAAACGGCCAACAGCTACAATTTCTGGGCCAGGAACCATTCCTCTTGTGGTAGATAGCCTACCTAATGCTTACCACTCCCAATGATAAGCTAGAAGGCTTCCTTCCAACACGGAAAGGCTTGGGAGGCTCAGAAGCTTACAAAGAGTCCTGGATACAGCAAATCTGTACCTGGACTAGACTAGTAACAGTAAAGGCAAGAAACAAGCGCAAACACAGACTTTTAAATCAGAAGGTTGAAAGAGATGGAAAAGCTTCCCAAACGGCCAAAAAGTATCATTTCTGGGCCAGAAACCACTCCTCCTGTGGTAGATAGGTTACCTAGTGCTTACCACTCCCACTAATAAGCTAGAAGGCTTCTCTCCAACACAGAAGGGCTTGGGGGGGCTCAGAAGATTAACAACAGTCCTGGATACAGCAAATCTGTACCTGGACTACACTAGTTATAGGACAGGCATGGACCAAATGCAAAATGGTCTTTTAACCAGAAAGTAGAAAGAGATGGAAAAACTGCTCAAACGGCCAATGAACTACAATTTCAGGGGCAAAACCCACTCTTCCCATGGTAGATAGGCTACCTAGTGCTTACCACTCCCACTGATAAGCTAGAAGGCTTCCCTCCAACACAGAAAGGCTTGGGGGGCTCAGAAACTTACCAACAGTCCTGGATACAGCAAGTCTGTATCTGGACTTGACTAGTTACAGGAAAGGCAGGCAACAAGATTAGAATTTTTAATTTTTTTTTGTTACAGAAAAGCAGCTAAAACAGCAGTAAATACAATTCAAATTGTAGTGCAGGCCAGCATACCTGAGTGTGTAGCAACACTACGGCAAATACAGTTCAAATAAATACAATTAAATTAACAAATGACTAAAAAACAAGTGCAGAAGGCAGTAAATTAGAAGGCTACTAACAAGCAGTAATAAGTGCAGAGTAAGAGCGACTGAACAGATAACAGCACGTAGAAGTGCAACTAAGACAGTTACAGTAAGAGCATAAAATCTACTTCTTGGGTGCCCAGACAAAGAAAACAATTCAAATAAATCAAATTCACATTTCTTACAGAAAGTCTCGAGAAATGGGTCCAAAACTGGCTGAAAAACACTAGGTTTCTTAAAAATATGATGACTGAAGTCATTAGGAAACATCGTGTTCAACATCACTTTTCTATAAAACATTCTTATGTCAATGACAATATCAGTAAAGTTCAATCACTGTGCAGGAATAAAACTCAGATCTCGTCCCAATACAGATAAGTGTGAAGCAGTTAAATACCTTACTAGAGTTATTTACGTTTCCAAAGATGATTTAACATCATGGATTGCTGTACATCCAACTGCTATCTCCTCTTCTTTTTCCCCCTGCTCAGTTATCTCTCCTTGACATCCCATTCATTTCACTGGTAAAGGGAGAGTCAAACTGGAAAAAAACCTGCTGTGTCGTGTTGGTCCTTCTACATACATCTGATTGATGTAGAGTCACTCCTTCCTGAGACTGAAGACCAATTAAGACTGGAGCCTGTGGAGGTGTACAAAAAGGCTCATTATCAGTGGCTGCAGTCCTCACAGCCGATTCAACATTATCAGAATAATGTTCACCCTCTATATCCATGGCCATTGAAGCTGCTCCTGTTATATTGTTGCTGGTGCATGGCTGTGAGAAAACATGGCCATTCAGGGAGATCTCGCTCCAGTTTCTAAAGTTTCTGTGCCCTGAGCCAAAACTCATACATAGAAATACTATCCATAATTTCATAAGGGGCAGTGAGACTAACACCTTTAAGAAACTCCTTCTGTAGTCTCTGCCAGTTTATAAGAACATTGTTACACAGCTCTTGTCTCATAGGGCTTAAAAAATCATTAAGGAGCCATATGTAATTGAAACTATGCTCCAAATTGAGCTGTTGCCATTTGTTTAACAATTCAACATAAGTATCTCTGTAGGTGGGCATTTTTAAAACTCATACCCCTGTAAGTAATACTCGATGAAACAAACGCCTCCAAATGCAACTGCTGCCACTGGAATCATTTTTAATTTATACAAATCATTTTCAAGCTCTCTCAGTTCATGCAGAAATGCTGCTTTATAAACGGATCTTGTCACTGATTCTTTGACAGTACCTGAGTAGCAGTGTGTCAATAACGGATTAGTACCCACATGTAAAATCTTAAAAAGTGATCAATTCCTCTATTGCTCTTCAAATTACCAGGAAAATAATTGAACTTGCAGAAGGCCTTGTGCCAATCGCTACGCCAATATTGTTTTAGCATTCTGGGAACATGAGTATTTGCTGAGTAATGCCTTTGAGACTCATGACTTTTTACTGGCATTTTGTAGAAGATATTTTGTTGTTATGGAATGGGAGTGTAGAATTATTGGAAAAGTTTATTGCCTATTTACACACTATGACCTCTTTCCTAAAATTCACAAGCCACTATTCTAAATATAGGATTGTGTTTCTTGATGTTTGGGTCTCTAAAAACCAGGATGCTATTTTTACCACTGGCCTGTACTAGAAGCCATGCAGAAAAAATGTTGTATTACAATGAAATAGTATTCACCCTCCCCATATATATATATATATAGGAACATCATGAAGGGGCAGGGCATGTGGATTTTGAGGCTCAGTAATACACATGAAGGCTTTGTCAATGATTTGACATCTTTAAGGAGAGAGTTTATACATAGTGGCTATAAGCTGAATGAAGTGGACTGTGCAGGGAGATAGTGAGTCTGAGGTCTAATATGGCCAGATCCTATTTCTCAGATGCTGATGGGATCCCTTCGAGGTGCAATATAACTAATGGGAGGGCACATGATACACTGCTGCCTCCTACTCTTTCATATGCTAGTGACATAAGAGATGTTTGTGAGGTAATAAAGTCTAATTGGTCTATTTTGACCATTGATGACCGTATTAAGAACATAGTAGGGGATAGGCCCTTGATACGGTATAAGAACAGGAAGTCCCTTAAATGATAGTTATGTTATGGGAGTAGCTATTCATCTAAAAAAAAATAAGCTGGTTACTTTGGACACTCACTGCTGCAATAGGTGTAGTCTTTGCACCTACATTGATACTTCTAATGTTTTTACTCACTCTAAATCTGGTGCCACCTATAGTTTTAAAGCTGTGGCAGATTTATGCAAACTATGTACTTGTTTTTATGTGGCCAAGACTAATCGTCCATTTTTTGAGAGGATCGGAGAACATTTATAGAGGATCCGCATGAGTGATAGCAAGATTGCCCTTGCCAAATATGTAATGGAATTTGTCTGTTTTAATTTTATGGTGATAGAGAAGGGCCAGGAGGCTTTACTGATTAAGAATTAAAAAAATAAATAAATAAAACTAAAAATTTCACTCGTAAGTATGGAATGTGTTTATATCCACAGTGGCAGGAGGGGAGGGGAGGAGGGCACTCTGGCCAGAAGGCTTTACTGATTAAGAATTAAAAAATAAATAAATAAAAATAAAAATGTCACTTGCAAGTATAAAATGTGTTTACATCTTCTCGATTGAGGAGAGCCATGCATGCATCGCGTGCACACATGCATGCCAATGTGGATGTAAACACATTCCGTGCTCGCGAGTGGAATTTAAACTAGCCATTCGGCTGAGAGAGAGGGTAAGTTTGTGTGTGTGTGTGTGTGTGTGTGTGTGTGTGTGTGTGTGTGTGTGTGTGTGTGTGTGTGTGTGTGTGTGTGTGTGTGTATGTGTGCATTCACTTCAGAATATCAAAGGTTTAAAATTTCAAATTTCATATGGTCGAGACCATATGATCGAAGTTTCAAAACTCTGATATTCTAAAATAAATAAAAAAAACAAAACTATGTTCCCCAAAGTTTTTGCAGGGGGGAAGCCCCCCTGCATCCCCCACACTCCTGCTACTTAAATATATCAACTGCGAAATCACACTACAGCGAGGAAAAGGGAAATCTCCCATTCCACGCTGCATGCAGATCTCCCTTCAGAATATTGAAGTTTTAAAACTTATGGTCTCGACCATATGAAATTCGAAGTTTTAAACCTTCAACATTCTGAAGGGAACCTGTGTGTGTGTGTGTGTGTGTGTGTGTGTGTGTGTGTGTGTGTGTGTGTGTGTGTGTGTGTGTGTGTTTTAACATACCTCTCAACTGTCCAAATTGTCTTTTTCTCATAAAATTTTTGGTTTCCTGACAAATCACATAGGACTAAAGTCACTAAATTATGAAATATACGAGTTTCAGACTTCATACCCTTCAGAAAAATACATGCGTACACAAGTCTTGTTTTTCTGGCAACTTTCTAAGTTAAAAAAGCAATATTTTGCAAAATAAAAAAAAGCAATATCTATACAGTAAGCAATATCTATACAGGAAGAATGCAGAGTCCCTGTAATCACAACTACGCAGGTGAAAGCTGCACTCTCTAAAGCCAAAAACACAGCATCCATGGGACCGGACAACATCCCAGGCTGCATTTTACACGAACTTCAGAATTAACTGGCTCCCCACTTAAGCACCATGTTCAATAATAGCCTCGCATCAGGCTTTGTGCCCACTGAATGGCGCACAGCAACAGTTATCCCACTCAACAAAGGGGGAGCCACCACTGATCCCGGGAACTATAGACCTATTAGCCTGACGAGCCTGGTCTGCAAAGCCATGGAACTTAGCATCATGGAACTCATAAACAAAGACATTGGTAACCTCCAAACTCTGGATCCCACCCAGTTCGGGTTTGTGAAAGGCGGATCATGCCTCCTGAACCTGATCGACTTCTTTGAGGCAGTCACCAAAGCCGTAGATGAGGGTAAAGTGGTTCACACACCCTATCTTGACCTCGCCAAGGCTTTCGACACCATCCCCCATTCTGGAATTATAGCTAAACTCAATAAACTAGGCATAAATCCCTACGTCACAAGATGGGTTGCCAATTGGCTCACTGACAGACCCCACACTATAAAAGTTGCAGACTCCAAATCTGACCTCAAACCAGTGACAAGTGGAGTACCACAGGGTTCCATCCTGGGACCGCTCCTGTTTGGTATCTACTTCTCTGAAGTACAGGCTAACACAGAAGGCCTCTGGCTAATGAAGTTCGCAGATGACTGCAAACTAGGAGCCATAGTCAAGTCCCCAAATGATGTGAACATCTTACAGAAGGGCCTCTCTGAGACAGATGCCTGGTGTCAGAGCCATGGCCTCAAGCTCAATGCCAAAAAGTGCAGTGTCATCCCCTTTGGTAAAAACTCTGTACCCATGAACTACCACATAGGCAGCAATCTACTTAACACCAAATGAGTGATAAGAGACCTTGGGACCCAGGTGGACAGTAGTCTCTCCTTTGATAGTCACATCGCCACAGTAGTCAGGAAGTCCTTCTATGTGGCACACCTCATCATAAAAGGGTTCTCGTCCAGGAAAAAAGAGGTCATCATTATCCTCTACACATCACTCATTAGACCCATTATAGAGTACAACGCCCCTTTTGGAATGTACCTCACAAGACATCTGCAGCAGCTGGAAAGGCCACAGAAGTACCTCACAAAGAGGATTACTGGACTCAAAAAATGCCCTACACTGACCACCTCAAAAAACTCCAGGTTTACTCCGTAGCATATTGCCTACTCAGAGGTGATCTCTGCCTAACATATAAAGCTATGTCACACCCAGAGCTGTTGGACATGCTACACCTAAAGAAATCTCAATCCCTCCGAGCTACACGCTCTAGGGACCTAAACTCTGTCACCACAATAAACAGGACATGCTGGAGGGATATATTCCTATCCCAGAGACTTCCCATACTCTGGAACAGGCTACCCATCTATGTCAAACAAAGTTTTTCATTAGCACTCTTCAAGAAAAATCTTGATGAGTGGATGGGAAATAGGAAATACACCCCGGGAATCACTTCTGTGTCTCTGCTCGTCAGTGGCACAGGAAAATAACTTTCTTGGGTGGCGTAAGCCAGGGAACCTTGTTGGCTAGGCTTGCATAGGCCCTTGGGCCGATAGCCTAGTACCTACCTACCTATGAACCTATTTAAAATCTATCCATATTTTTGGCCATAGTATTCCCATTATTTTAGACTTTGTCCAGATATCTTGCACTAAGAGGTCGACAGGAATGCATACCTCTCAACTGTCTAGGATTTTGGAGAATGTCCAGATTTATGCCTCATATTTTTGGCTTATTCCACATAAAATATGTGGTTTTCTGGCAAATCACTGAGGATTGAAATAACTAAACAATGCCATACATTTGAGTTTCAAACTTCATTTCCTTTAGAAAATGCATTCTAAAAATGTTGTTATTCTAGCAACTTTCTAATTCTATAAGAGCAATATTTAAAAATCTGTGCCTATTTTTAGACCTTTGTCCCCCATTATTTTTGGCTTTGTGCAGATTTCTTCTGCTAAGAGGTTGAGAAGTATAGAGGTATGGCGGTATGGTATGTAATGGTCTAGTTAGGAGGGAAGGCAGGTTAGTCAATTAACTTGATCAGGCTTGACCCTGTAACTTGGTTGCAGGAGACAAGAGCCTGAGTCCTCTACACCAACCACCAAACTGCTGAATGAATTGTGAGCTTCAGTGGAGACAAGAGCCTGAATCCTTTACATCACCTTCCAGATTGCTGAATGAATTGTGAGCTTCAGTGGAGACAAGAGCACTGACTACCAGATTGAAGGAATTGTGAGTTTGTCTCAGTACATTTCCAGAGAGTTGTGAGTTTCAGTTCATTTTCATGGAACTGTGTGCGTATAAAGGAAGAGAAGTTTACTGTTGCTCATGCTAATTCTGTTTTCAACAGTGCATCAAATTTTGTTTAGTAAATGGCAGTCACTGTTCGTGCTGTACAATTTGAAAGTAGTGTAGCATAATTGGTTTTGGTGCAGAAGGTTGTGGATTCTGCTCCCACACCATGAAGATGGAGTGCTGATATTACAGTGCCCTTTCCATTGCTAATTATTTGGTGCATTTTAAGGAGGATAGGGGTTCTACACTTCTAAGTGTGTCTTCCTTGGTATGAGATGCCTAGTAACTATGAGCCTGTTGTCGGTTTGTCATTCATTCCCTACTGCAAAATTACTAGCTTAACAATTTATTTTTTTAATGTAACATAGGCAGTTAATTTTTCAAGGGCAGCAGGCACTGAATTTGTAAATGAAACACAATGAAATGTTGTTTGGTAGTAGCAACCTCTTCATTAGTTACAGATCTCTTTAATGTGGAATTATTTAGATGACTTTTACTTCTGCAGAGATTGTACTTATTGACTGCTATTGGTGGATGTAATGACAGAAGTCTGAGTGGCCTTTTATAGTTGAAATTTTCTGAAATAGGTCGTTTTGTCATTATTGGTTCATACATTTTGTTTCATTGCTTACTGGAAGAATGTTCAAAACTACAAATTAAAAAAAAACTCTAACAAGTGGTGCTGTATTATACAAGGAATATAGTAAGAAGGTGAATCAAAGAACACATACATATATGCATGGCCCTAAAAATGTGTGCAAGGAGTCTATGGTTTGAAAACAGCCCAAAGATAAACGTAATCCTCCACTGGCCAGATGCATTTTCTTTGAAAGTGGGTTTTAATGCCGTTTCAATGAATTTGAGTTTCAAGGGCAGAGACGTTTTCATTGTGAGACTGCATTGTTTGTTTAGCAAATGGCTATCAGTATTTGCGCTATTCTATTTTAATATCTGTAATAATTGCAGAAGTAAATAAGATTTGAATATAGCTTATGTTAACTGACGAGAAATAGCCAAGTAATGGAACACTGAAATGGCTGGGGAGGGGGCTGCTGTGGGGGGTAGGTGGTTGCTGTAGCAGAGGCTGCTCTTGGGGGGGGGGGGTCCCGATCCATTACCCTGCCTAGGACCCCATTTGACTATGATCTGGCTCTGCTATATTGTATTTATTCCTTTATTTATTTTACTTGTTAACCACATATTTATTCTTCTGTGATTTATTTCCCAAGCGTTCTTGATTTTTTGCGGCTGTTTCTCTTTAGGATGCTACTTGTAGCACTGTACTTTTTCACTAGGTCTGCTTTTCTCTCTAGCTCTTCATGAACATGGCACATTTTAAAAGGCCTTAAAACTGGGAAGAACTTCAATACTGAAACCTTTGAAATAAGCGAATCTGTGGTATGACCATGGGAATGCATAGAATAACTGGCCGTACATTCTAGACAGTTTTCTGTTATAAGATCTGGTATAAACAACACCATGTGACTCAGTTAGCACAGTGAGTGTCTGTAAGATTAGTAAGGGAAGGCAGTATAGGCAAAACTCTGAAACAGATGTCTTTTCAGTCCCAGCAACTGAAAGAGAAGAACTTATTACACATATTTCCAGTATATAAAAATGGTTTTAATAGAATGTGCCTGTGCAGGTCTAGTTGTATTACCCTGTGGAACAAATGGCCCTTTATTTGGACCAATGCTACATCTCTTAAGGAATTAATGGTTGTTGAACTTCAATAATTTCTGGATGACCATATGACATCTGAAATCCCACTAAAATGTCATAAATGAAGTACCCATAAACAGCAGTCTCTATCAGTTTTCTAAAACTGTTTTTGTTAGGTTTTCGTGTACCCTTTTTCTTACAGTTTTTCATTTCCAGTTTTTCTTCATATGTTAGCATATTTTGTTTTATAATTTATTTTTAAAAGTAACATTTTTTCTACCCACACATCTATAGGTCCACACAACCAGAATGTTGTTATGAAAAGTAGAGCATCACTGTTGTGTACATGTCATTTGCGTATATAGAAACAAAGACGTGTTATATAGAAACAGTCATACGCATCTGTTATGATCTTAACTAATAATGCATTACCAACTATGTTTGTGTTCAAAATACTGCACTGTAATTTCAATACATGGTTGAGAAGCTGCTTATTGGAGACTTCATACGGCTGTAATTTGCACACAACCCCCTATATGGATATTTAGAGAGTGAAACATTGTGAGTGCATGTACAGATATTTTTAAAATTCCATGCATATCCCCTGCTCTGATGTTACGGCAGTAGTTTGAAGCACTAACAGAAAGTAATCCTTTCAGACTGAAAACCTCTTAAAACAATATATTTTATATCATTTGTGTTGGGTGACATATTCTATTTACCTGAGATTAGTGTGTGTGTGTGTGTGTGTGTGTGTGTGTGTGTGTGTGTGTGTGTGTGTGTGTGTGTGTGTGTGTGTGTGTGTGTGTGTGTGTGTGTGTGCATGTGTGCGCATGTTGTCTCAACTTTGCTTGACAAGAAAATGTACAACTGTCTTTTATTTTGAGAGCTTATTCTTCATTTTATATGCAACAGCATGAGTCCAGTGTGCTATTCTTACAAGTGGAGACTTCATACGGCTGTAATTTGCACACAACCCCCTATATGGATATTTAGAGAGTGAAACATTGTGAGTGCATGTACAGATATTTTTAAAATTCCATGCATATCCCCTGCTCTGATGTTACGGCAGTAGTTTGAAGCACTAACAGAAAGTAATCCTTTCAGACTGAAAACCTCTTAAAACAATATATTTTATATCATTTGTGTTGGGTGACATATTCTATTTACCTGAGATTAGTGTGTGTGTGTGTGTGTGTGTGTGTGTGTGTGTGTGTGTGTGTGTGTGTGTGTGTGTGTGTGTGTGTGTGTGTGTGCGCGTGTGTGTGCGTGCGCATGTTGTCTCAACTTTGCTTGACAAGAAAATGTACAACTGTCTTTTATTTTGAGAGCTTATTCTTCATTTTATATGCAACAGCATGAGTCCAGTGTGCTATTCTTACAAGTGCTTTTTTAAGTCTTACAGAGCTTGCCATATAATTCACTTTCCTGCCCTCAGTAACAGACATAGCTTGGTCCGCTGCCCAGTAATGGTAATATATAAAGAAACACTTTGTTGTATAAAAAATGCAGACTCCCTCCTTCCCCTCATGTCGTATCCTATCTTATGCAAAGTACTCATTGACCTGCATGTTAAAAACATAAATAGAATGCCACTAGCTAGTAAATACTAACCTACAAAGTTTGCATCCAAGACTTTGTGACAGAATATGTCTCAAAGGGCTAGCCGCATTGAGGGTGCACAACACATAGAAACAGAGGTCATTGGTGAGTAAGATCTACGTAGCCAATCCTACTTCTTCCATTAATACTTCCTCTTGGGTACATTGCAGTTTGTTGCTAGCCAATAGCCTGCTGTTTCCTACATGAGATACAACAATCCTTTCAGTGAAAAAAGTATTTCTTAATAGCACGCATGAGCTATCCTCCCTCTGACTTCTGCATGTGTAAACCCTTTGCTCTAGGATATCATTCTGCAAATGATCCTGCTCCCCATGAGATGCTGTTAATTATGTTTCTGAGTTTACCATGCTTCCCATCCTTTCTTTCATGACTTGAAACTCCACTAATGTGATCATGTTTTGCTCACTTATTAAAGAAATAATCCCATTAGGTACAACTCCCTGTTTTCAGGGGTAGCACAGAAACACTAGTCTGGTTAAATGACTTGCTTTGAGACACACAGTATGCAAATGCAGACTAAGGGAAACAAAACTAAGAATACAGGATGATGGTCGTTACCATCTCTTAGGCTTAATCCCTGTGCTATACTGCCAGACAACCTTGTGATACAGAAAGCTATACCCATTCTGACCTCCATCCAGGTGTTGTCCTTCTTGTTTGGCACTGCCTTCCCCTATTTGTTGTTGAATCTTCTCATCACTAGTGTCCTCACTTTATCTGTATGCATAGAATTCCACTTTCCCCCACCCCTCTGTGTGTCATCTCCTACCTTCTCAGTCTTTGTCTCTGTTTCATGTTTGTGTATGTGCCCCTGTTTATGAATCTAGCCTTCTAACCATATCTTTTCCTTTCCTTACATCCTTCCTAGGCTTCCCTTCTTCAAAAAAGGGCACCTGTCTGAAAAAAATATCTACATCCTTCCTCACTTTCCTCACTTCCATTCTTGTATTCCTTGAATCTCTTGTCTATATTCTTTTGCTTACTGACCCCTTTTTCCTACTCCACCCTTTTTAATGGCCAAAACAGATTAAACATGGCAGTAAATCCTATTATTATTATGGCTTACTTGTTTTCTGATATTGTCATGATGCAGGACGTATATTTATAGGCATATGTATTTTCTGAGCTCAATGATTTTCATTGTCTCACAACAAGCCACAACTGTGGGATGTTTTCTTTCACCACATGACTTACTATTTTCTTCGCTGGAATTTTTAATTTAACAGTGGAATGGGCTGTAAATTTCCACCTAGTTAATTGATAGTATACCTTGGGTTGCACTGAGTTACAGGTCTTATCTGTGGCTGGCATACTGTGATTCTTCTAAACATGGTTTTGAATCCCAGGGATAGAGGTACTATATTTTTTTCATTTTTCTAATTAATGCACTCACTCAATCTGCATTCAGAAAATATGAATTATATATCTTATTACTATTCTTTTTTATTTCATCATAAAGACAGGCAACCAGTGCAGATAATAATAGGGGCAATTAGGGCAGCCACCCAAGGCCCTTGACTCTGTGGCGGGCAATACAGCAGCAGTGAACACACTGCTTCAGAGCAACTAACTCACTTAGCTACAAGATTTCTCTGATATTACATTCAGCACTGCCTGCACTGAATGTAATAAATGTTAACCATTGCCAAGACATGCTAACTTTTTAAGCTTGCTTTTTTTCAATGAAGTGTTTAACATTCACCATGAGAATTTGTTTATATGCAGATGGTTGACTGCACATATGCAGTATACTGGGGGTCATTGGGACTCGGTAAAAGGGGAAATGTGTGCCATTAGGAATTGCTAGTGTTATAGAGTTGCATCTGAGTGAGAGACTCTTGAACACACACATGTGTTAGGAGCTTTGGACCTTTACATAGCTGCAGGCAAGAGGTACATAAGTAAAGTATCATAAAGCTAACACCTTTGTGCTGGGCTTGTGGCTCTGGGTAAGTTCATAACAGAGGCTAGACATACAACAGATTAAAATTTGCAAAGAATCTTTAGGAAACTGACAGTTATTGCTCTGTATGTGATAGCCTCACACTACACCAATAAATGATACATTTCAGTTTAAGATTTTTTTATAAAGCTTATATTACTGTTATAAACATAAAACATGTAAACAATGGCACCAAAGGCTTGGTAAAAGGAAAACTTTCATTTTTTAAAGCTTTGTTCATTATTGTTAATATTATCTATGGCTAACAGCAAATAACATTGAAATTTAAATTAAAATATGTAAAGTTAGCTCTAAATGTAGACATGACTTTATTCATATTTTGCTGTTTATTCACTGGTATGGCAAACACACTGTATATTTACTATCACAGCTCATGAAAAGGTCGACTATTATAGTACAGAATTGATCAGTTTAAAATGAGCTTCCCTTAATGAAATGGCACCACGTTTTCTTTGAAGAAGCTCTGGCTTTGAACATTTTAATTTGAAAAGGGGATCAGTTAAATAAGTCTAGGAACTATCTAAAGGAAGAGGTGGAGAATGGAGTGAGTAGCTGCATATAATGAAAAACAGATAATACTTTATTCAAGATCTACAACTGAATACCAAATACAGATTAATTAAAGGCTTCCAAAGCAAAGTGGACAGATGGAATGGAGATGTTTGAAAACGTATCACGATTTTCTGCAAAGAATAAAACTTCTACACCTCCCTTGGAGGGTTTAAACATTCCACTTCCATTTGCCTACTGCATGACTTTGAGCAAGTCGCTTAACCAGGCAGTGCTCTTGTATTGCCACTGAAAAGGGGCACTTTGTCATGTGGATAATAAACAGATAAAATAATATTTAAAATGTGTTTCTTTTTAGGGTCTTTGTCTCACCATTAATTTTGACTTTGTCTAGAATTCTTAAGCAAAGAGGTTGAGAGGTATTTTGGTTTGTAAAGTATAGGGCTTTCCTGCAAATTGTTTGGGACTGCAGTCACTAAACAATGATAGGCATATGAGTAGAAAATGTCTACTAATGCAAAGCTTGTTATTCTTACAACTTTCTAAGTATGTAATAGAAATGTTTAACCTCTCTTCCTGATTTGGGGTCTGATTTTTGAGCTACAAAGTTGAGAGGGCACAGGGGAGTTGCAATAGGCTGCATTCTGATTCTAAGAGCGGTATGGTATGATATAGTTCTGGGCCATTATTAATTAATTTATTCATTCTCTTGATCTCAAGCAGATACCTGAAGTGTACAGTCATACAAGTGGCTGTAATCAATGTGTGTGTGTGTGTGTGTGTGTGTGTGTGTGTGTGTGTGCACATGTGCACGCGCGTGTGTGTGTGTGTGTGTGTGTGTGTGTGTGTGTGTGTGTGTGTGTGTGTGTGTGTGTGTGTGTGTGAGCTCACAGGGGGCAAAGTTATCAACTGTCTGATTTTTGCATATTTTGGTCTGGTGCAAATAAAATCTGTGGCATGCTGGTAAAGGGTTTTCGACTGCACTGACTAAATAATAGTAAACATGAGTGTCAGACTTCATACTTTGCTTTTGTATTGTGCATTTGAGCATGGCTCTAAGTGAGGGGCCCATGGTTTGACAGCAGATTAGGAACTAAGGGACACTTAATCCACCCCAGGAGATAGCACTTTCTTTCTGATAAACATTCTCAGTAAACTTCCTTTGAAGCATATTAGCTTGATGAATAAACCTGGAATCATCAGGGGGTAGTTTAGAAGTCCTTATTGTTTGTGATTTGACTGTGCTTTGTTTCACTCCAAAAAGATGCATGCTACTGGAACACCCTTCCAAAACATGATAATAATCCTTAAATCACTTACTATACTAGTGAACTTTAAAGAGGAGTGTACTATTTATGTAAATTGTAAATGTTGGTGTAAATGTTGTTACAGATGCACTCCCAGCTGTAGATGTGAGTGTGCATGCAGAGTTGGTGTAATCAATAGCAACAAATGCATACATAAAGATAGGTCGCTAAGTGACCACCCCCCTATTTATATTCATAGATACTTCCAACACCTTCCCAATAAACACCTTTACAGAGAATGCCATGACCTGACTAATTCCAGCCCTAACTATTTAATCTCTAATTTATCCAACATTAACTGGTCCTTCCTCAAAAAAATCCCCCTTAATGATGCTGTAACCTCTTTAAATACTCTATTTCTAGATGTACTAAACTCTATGGCACCTTCCAGGAAAATCAGGGAAAAATCAAAGGGTCTATATTACAAGATCGAAACTTTAGTTAATCGAATAATTAAAGATCGATCTTGTAATATCAAAACCTGAAAATGTCGAACGGCTGATTTAACCCAGGGAAACACTTCCCTTGGCCGTTATGTGGATTATGCCCTTTTCTCCAATTTGGAGTGATCTCAGAGTCAGTATATTTAGTTAGGGGGGTATGGGGAGCACAGCCCCTCACATTGGTGGGGGGTTGGGGGGTGAAGCATCCCACACTTGATTTGGGATTTAAAGCTTTTATTTTGATGCGGCCAAGGAAAGTGTTTTCCTGGGTTAAAGCAGCCATTGGACATTTTCAGGTTTCGATATTACAAGATCGATCTTTAGTTATTCGATTTACTAAAGTTTTGATCTTGTAATATAGACCCAAAATCAAAACATGTCCCCTGGCTATCTAAGCAAACATGCGCTATCATGCATCAGAGGGATGATGCTTGGAAAATCTGGGCCAGAAATAAAACTCCTCCCTTACCCCAACACTGCAAAGAACCTAGAAACAAGTATAAAAAATTTGTTATCAGAGACAAAAAAAACTTTTTTTTTGCCTCCTATCAAAGTAGCCCACATAACCCCAAAAAATTCTGGTCTAGCATAAATAGAATCCTCCACCCTAGTAATACTCCTACCCTCAACCAATTCCCTCTTACTACTGCCTCAGAGATTGCTGCTCTGTTAAACAATTACCTTATTGAAACTATCTCTAACTCCAAACAGCACTACTGCTACCTCTCTGTCCTCTTAGCCCATACCTCCTTCCTCTAATACATTCTCCCTTCATCCAGTTCCCACTGACTTTATCAAATCACAACTAACTAAACTCAAGCTCTGCTCTCCTTCTGTTGACAATTTACCTTCCCACTTCCTTAAAATTGCTACCAGTGCTATCACTTACCCTGTCTCTATTCTTATTAATCATTCTATTACCGAATCTCTCGTTCCATAGGTTCATAGGTTCATAGGTAGGTACTAGGCTATCTGCCCTAGGGCATTTATAAGCCTAGCCAGAATGTGTTGGCTTTCGCCTCCCTTTTAGACTAGATTCCTGAGCCTCTGTCCAGCAGAGCCATAGAAGTGATCCCAGGAGCAAATTTACGATTTCCCATCCACTCATCAAGATTTCTCTTAAAGAGGGTCAGCGAGGGGCTCTGCCTAACATGGACTGGGATTCTATTCCAGAGCGCGGGAAGCCTTTGGGATATGAATCTATCCCTCCAGCATGTCCTATTTATTGTTGTGCTAAGGTTTAAGTCCTTGGAGTGTGTAGCTCTAATGGATCTGGTTTTCTTGAGGTGGAGCATGTCCAACAATTCCGGGTTAGACATGGCCTTGTATGTCAGGCAGAGATCACCTCTGAGTAGGCGGTAAGCAATTGAGTAGAGCTGGAGTTTCTTTAGTTGAGCTGCATAGGGCATCTGTTTGAGGCCCACGATCCTCTTGGTGAGGTATTTTTGAGGTCTCTCCAGCTGTTGCAGGTGTCGGGTAAGGTACATCCCAAATGGGGCACTGTACTCAATTATGGGCCTGATGAGCGATGAGTATAGGGGCACAATGACCTCTCTAGATTTAGATGTGAACCCTTTCATGATTAGGTGGGCTATATAGAAGCCTTTGGGATAGGAATCTATCTCTCCAGCATGTCCTATTTGTTGTTGTGCTAAGGTTTAAGTCCTTGGAGTGTGTAGCTCTAATGGATCTGGTTTTCTTGAGGTGGAGCATGTCCAACAATTCTGGGTTAGAGAAAACCAAAGAAACTGTGTTGGGTAAAACCTTGGTGCAGAAATAAATCCAAATGAAAGGTCAAAAGTAAAAAATGCACCAAGATAACATGCAGCAAATGTTTAATCACAGCAAAGTACAAAGTGGTAAGCGCTTTCACAACCAAAGTTGCTTCATCAGACACCACAGTAAAAAATGCACAGGTTTAAATAGAGATTCTAAAATGCCAATTAATCAATAAAAATCACACAATGATTAAGTAGCAGTGAAAAACAATTAAGCCTCATGCTCAAACTAAAAAAAGCATTGCTTAAAAACATCGCTTAAAAACATTGTACAAGAAGGAATCAAATACTATACATGAGAAAGCACTTAAAAAACTTATAAAATCATTATAAAACATGGGAAAATACTAGGCAGGAAAAAGTTAAATAGAATACTTGGAAACTAATAGTTAAATACATTAGACTAATTTTGAAAGAACTTAGCTAATCTTAATGCTTGAGATGTCTAGCCTTTAAAAAGGGACCAAGGAAGTAGTAGCATTCAAACCAGGATACTTTTCAGCATTAAGTTTCAAAATCCACTTCTGTTCATGTCCCTCTGTGATATTCTCAATGTCACCACCTCTGAGGTTTCTATGAATATGTTGTAGAACAAAGAACTTAAAGGAATGAGAATGGCCATTGGACATAACATGATTGGCTAGAGCATTTGATGGTTTATTATTACTAATATCTCTTAGGTGGTCTAGAATACGATCTTTAAGCATTCTATTTGTTTTTCCTACATAAAAAGCAGGACATTGTACACAAAAACAATAATAGACCACATCTGTAGATCTGCAATCAGTGTATTGATTAGTGTACAAAGAAAATTTCCTAGTAGGATGTACATATTTATTTTTGCTATATATAAATTGACAAGCACTGCAATTCCGGCATGGAAAAGTACCATGCCGATTGGATCTAATAATAGTTCTAGATAATTCACCATGACATAGATGTTGTTTAAGGGATTTATTATTTCTAAAACTAAAAATAGGAGAATGTCCAACCTTGTCTACCAGTCCAGGCAATGGCCGTTCTCATTCCTTTAAGTTCTTTGTTCTACAACATATTCATAGAAACCCCAGAGGTGGTGACATTGAGAATATCACAGAGGGACATGAACAGAAGTGGATTTTGAAACTTAATGCTATAAAGTATCCTGGTTTGAATGCTACTACTTCCTTGGTCCCTTTTTTAAAGGCTAGACGTCTCAAGCATTAAGATTAGCTAAGTTCTTTCAAAATTAGTCTAATGTATTTAACTATTAATTTCCAAGTATTCTATTTAACTTTTTCCTGCCTAGTATTTTCCCATGTTTTATAATGATTTTATAAGTTTTTTAAGTGCTTTCTCATGTATATTATTTGATTCCTTCTTGTACAATGTTTTTAAGCAATGTTTTTAAGCAATGCTTTTTTTAGTTTGAGCATGAGGCTTAATTGTTTTTCACTGCTACTTAATCATTGTGTGATTTTTATTGATTAATTGGCATTTTAGAATCTCTATTTAAACCTGCGCATTTTTTACTGTGGTGTCTGATGAAGCAACTTTGGTTGTGAAAGCGCTTACCACTTTGTACTTTGCTGTGATTAAACGTTTGCTGCGTGTTATCTTGGTGCATTTTTTACAATTCTGGGTTAGATATGGCCTTGTATGTCAGGCAGAGATCACCTCTGAGTAGGCGGTAAGCAATTGAGTAGGTGGGCTATACAGAAGGTTTTTCTAACCACGTTGGCAATGTGATTGTCAAAGGAGAGGTTACTATCTACTTGGGTCCCCAGATCCCTGATTACTTCTTCCGTAATTAGTGGATTACCTCCTATATGGTAGTTTGTGGGGATGACTATGCATTTTTTTGCATTTAGCTTGAGGCCATAGTTCTGACACCAGATATCAGTCTCCATAAGTCCCTTCTGGAGGATGCTTGTGTCAGCCGGAGAGTCGATTATGGCTCCCAGTTTGCAATCATCTGTGAACTTGGTCAGCCACAGTCCTCCCGTGTTTGCCTGTACCTCAGAGAAGTATATACTGAACAAGAGGGGTCCCAGGACTGATCCCTGTGAGACACCACTTGTAACTGGTTTAGAGTCAGACATGGCACCCGTGACTCTGACCATGTGAGTTCTATCCCTGAGCCAGTTTGCAACCCATCTTGTAACATATGGGTTGATATTTAAGCTGGTAAGCTTATTTATGATACCAGAGTGGGGTATTGTGTCGAAGGCCTTTGTGAGGTCTAGGTAGGCTGTGTGGACTACCTTCCCCTCATCTAAGGCTTTAGTAACTGTTTCGAAGAAGTCAACTAGATTTAAGAGGCACAATCTGCCCTTAACAAAGCCAAATTGGGTGGGGTCCAGTGTTTGGAGGTTTCCAATGTCTTTGTTTATGAGATCTATGATGATGCGCTCCATAGCCTTGCAGACCATGCTAGTCAGGCTTATAGGGCGATAGTTCCCTGGATCCTTTGTGGCGCCACCTTTGTGGAGTGGGATCACTGTTGCTGTACGCCATTCTTTGGGTACATAGCCTGTGGTAAGGCTGAGTTGGAACAGTGAATTCATGTGAGGGTTTTGGAGCTCGTGTAAGACGCAGCCCGGGATACAATTTGGTCCCATTGATGCTGTGTTTTTTACTTTGGGGAGGGCTGCTTTCACCTGTGTGTCTGTGATGTCTGGGGGACTGCATTCTTCTGGGATAGACTCAGGCCCTTTTGGGGGGGATGGGGGGTGAAGTTTGCACTGAACCTGTCCGCCAGGATGTTGGCAATGTCTGTGGGTTCAGTGTATTTTGTCCCATTTTGCACCAGCTTAGAGCAGATCTGCGAGCTGCCACCCAGATTTTTGATGTAGCTAAAGAACGCCTTGTGATTATCTTTAGAGTCTTTGGCGATTTTTCTTTTGAAGCTGGATTTTGATGATTTTATGAGGGATCGAAGTTTCTTGCTAGTACTGATCAGGGATGCCTTCCCTTTTTGGGATTTTGCCTTGTCATGTAATAGTTTCCTCCTTCTGTTGTATAGCTTAGTTATGGCCAGGGTCCACCAGACTGGTCTCCTGTTCTTGGAGGAGTGAGTCTTGGTTTTACTTGGGATGGCATGATCCATGCATTCCTGTAGGTGCTCATAGAGTGCATTTGTAAACGATTTTGTGGTTTGGGTAGCATTTTCCATTAGCCCGGGGGCTTTGAAACTTTCCACCTCGGTCTTGAGGAGTGTGAAGTTTGCTTTTGAGAAATTTTTCACAGTGGTTTCCTTGGCTGGGGGTGGGGTCAGGATGTGGATGTCCATTGTGATAAGTTTATGGTCTGATCTTACCAACAAGGGATTTATCTTTGGTGTGGAACATTGAGCCCCCATGTTGGTGATGACCAAGTCCAATATGTTGTCCCCTCTTGTGGGAGTGTTGACCAGTTGTTCCATGGCATTTGAGCTTATAAACTCCAGGAACCATTGGGCAAAAGAGTTGGGACTTGAGTAATTTCCCCAGTCAATGTTTGGGTAGTAAATCCCCCAATATCATGGTGTTTGGTGAGACCTTCATATTCTCCAATGTTCTCAGGAATGCCGCGTGGGGATCCTGTGACAAGGTGGGTGATCTGTAGCAGGCTATGAACTGAAAAGCAGTTTTACCTACTGTTAGTTGCACATGGATGGTCTCTGCTGCCTCATGCAGTGTCACTAACCTGGAGGTGTGGGTATCCTTGATGAAAATGGATACTCCCCCGCCTTTAGTATTCCGGTCCGAGTTCTGGGGCCGAAAGGAATGGTATGTCTTGAATCCTGGTAGTGCTGGGGTGCTCTCTGGAGCCTTGAACCAGGTTTCTGTTACTGCACAGATATCGATTTTCTCCATACTGAGGAGTGCCTCGAGTGCGTGCATCTTGAGGTTTAGACTTCTGGCGTTGAGTAGCATTACCCTTAGTTTTTTGTTTCTAGTAGGGAAATCCTTTTACACAATCCCTCTGCACAAAGGAGGTAACTCCACTGACCTATCCAACTACCATCCTATTGCTATACTATCCCCACTTTCGAAATTCTTGAAAAGTGCATCCACTTTCAAGTACTGAAACACCTAGTTGATAATAATCTTATAACCAAGCTAAGGTACCCAGGAAAGGACAAGCCAGGACTAAAAAAATTCCGACATTTTAATAAAGCCAAATGAACCAAAAACACACAGTAACACACATTAATGCACACACTGTAGTAAAAAGAGAAGAGGCACAGTATTCAGTAAAGGTCCATGCAACACTCCAACAATATGACAAGAAAAAAACAAAAGTAGCAAGAATACCACGGTCATATAAATGTAACATTTTTTAATATAAAAAGAAGATAAGCATTCACATTTCCAAACAAACATGTCATTAGATTCCAATATATATATATATATATATATATATATATATATATATATATATATATATATATATATAGTAATTCAAACAATTAAAGATAAAAAATTACATCCAATCAAAAACATAAGCATTATTGGATACCTACAACTAATTAATATTGCAGATCATGCCCCAGCAAAGCTGGTTTCAGAGACAGAAAACAGTTTAGACCTGGATAACAATCTATCTGTAGTTTTAAAATCCATGACAGCTCTACGTTTTCAGTATAATTTACAATGTACCCCCCCAGCATTCTCCAATATACATTGCAAGACCCTAAAAGAAAAAGAATGACCATCAAACTCCATTATATGTTTTGCTAAGGCATTCTTCACATCTTTTTTCTTATGTCATATAAATGTCTTATTACTCTTTCTTTTGACATCTTATATGGTCTTGCCGTGTAGAAACTTGGACATTGATTGCCTGTGCCTAAATAAACCACACTTCATGTCCTGCAATCACTATAGAAAGTAGGGGAGAACTTATAATTAAATCTGGAGTGTTCAAAAATCTGTATTCTAGAATATGTGTGCAGATACAGAAGTTCCTGCAAGGAAACATACCAAGTCTCATGGATGGTATGTGCTTAGCTCTACGAGGTTTGGCACATAATTGCCTTTTCAAGTTCATTGCATTCTTAAAACGAAAGATGGGGCGATCACCTCCTAGGACTCTCTCTGGTCTTACCATCTGAAATCAAGAAGTCCCAGTTTTTGCGTATTACATCACAGATATGATGTATATCACTGGTATATTTTATACCAAATCTAACTTGATGTTGACTAAAATTCCTATGACCAGGAACCAACCTACTATTGCGATCAACCATTTGTCTAGAAAGATAAGGTTTAAATCTGTCAGTGTTCCTGCCATCCTGCATCATTTTTCTCTGTGTTTCCACCAGACATTTGTCATATCCCCTTTGTAAAAAGCATTCTGTCATATTGCTCATAGCATCTAAGAAACTTGATTCTTGTGTACATAACCTAGCCATCCTAATATTGTTCCTTTACTCTGTTGGGGTAAGTATATCTTGGATGAATACTTTTATTGACCAACAAATTATTTTTCCAACAATTTTTACGATGTAAAGAAGTGTTCAAAACACCCACACTGTCAATTTCTAACTGTAAATCCAAAATATCTATATCAGAATTAGAGCAAACCATACTAAAAAACAGAAAATCAGTACTATCATTCAAATACATGACAAATTGTTCCAGGTCCCTCTTTGAACCACCCCATAAAATAAAAACATCATCTACAAAACGATGATAAAAAAATCAATTCATTTGAAAAAGCATTTCTGGAAAAAACAATCTTCCTCCCATTTACTGAGTACCAAATTGGCATAAGAATTGGCAAAGGGAGTTCCCATGGCCACTCCCCAGTGCTGTAGATAGTAATCCTTACCATATAAGAATATATTATTGCTCAATACTAATTTTAAGAGCAAAAAACTGATATGTATAATAATGGTCTGAAATCCACTTTTCTTTGATAGAACATACCTAATGGCTTATACGCCATACTCATTGGGAACAGAAGTAAATAAACTTTTTATATCTACAAGCCTGCAGACCTTTGCACCATCTGGAGCAAGACTGCGGATCACTAAACAAGCCATGGCCTGCTTCACTTCTTGGTATTGGTGCTAACATTTTGCTTCTGGTGAGAGAAGAAGTAAAGGAATATTGGATCACAACAGAGTGAAGCTGTGCTGAAACCAGCATTAGTAGCAGCCAGGCAGTAGCCATTCGTGCGACTCCCCTCTTTTCATAACTCTAAACAAGCTAATTTTTTATTTTCAATAACTACTTCTTGATTTCTTTTGAACTTTAGAATATCTGCCTAAATACTTCATCCTTAAATTTTCAGGGTCCACTTATTAGTTTCCCCTCAAGTGTTTGACAGTGCTCTGTACAGACTCAGACACTTTGAGTGACATTTTTCCTGTAAAAGGCTTCAGTACTTAATATATTGAGCTCATATCCAGGCATGTCTAAAGGTCATTTCTCTGTTTTTCTCCTGTCAACCTGGTGAACCTGGGCATCCTGAGGCAATGTAGCAACTGCCTCATGTACGCAGACACCCCTCTCCTCTTACTTCCCAACACTATGACTTGTCAGAGATGCACATATATAGCCAAATTGGAAACCACGCACTTTCCAGCCAAGACTGGATTAGCCAGACAAGAGGAGAAGGTTAACATCTGCACAACATCACATTCAACACATAACCCTCCAGAACTTTCATCACCACAACCCTCACATAGTAACACAAAACACACACCTACTTTTGCGGAGGCTCTCAATAAAAATCTACCCAAACAACAGAGACATCTGAAGCAGGAACACAAACAACCACCACATCCCAGCACAAACCGTGAGACACATAGCTCACATAAACAGTGTGCCACACAACCAAAGCACCTAAGGCAAAACAACGTACACAATACACTAGTCATAGGTGACTCAATAGTAAGGCACACTGATGTCCCACTCAGTAGATTGAATAAGGAGAAAGTTACGGTCAGCTGCCTGTCGGGTACCAGGATCTGCCAGATAACCCACGCACTTAGGTCACGCCACTGTCATTGTCCATGTTGGTGTGAATGACTTGAGATGTACCTCCCTGGACTACATGAAAAGAGACATAACTGAGCACTCTGATCTTGTAGCCCAGGCAGGTATGACCCTAGCTCTGAGTAGCATCCTATCATCACCCAGAATGATACCACAGTACAAGCAGAAAATGATTGACTTCAACAACTGGCTAAGTTTCTGGTGTCATTCAAAGGGGATCCAGTATCTATCTGCCTGGGATGACATGATCGACATACCTCGATGCTTTGCCAGAGATGGCCTGCACCTGTCACCCCAGGGATTCCAGATACTGGCCGAGGCTATTGCCACCCCTATAGTGCCTTTTTTAGGCAATCTCCTGAAGACAAAATTACCACCATAACAGCTACAAGCAAAGAAAATCTGAGAGTTATGCTACTCAGTGCTAGAAGTCTAAATCTCAAAATGCACTTGCTCAAAGCATTCCTTAAAATGGAGAACATCGACATCTGTGCAGTGACCAAGACCTAGTTCAAGGCTCCAGAGAGCACCCCAGCACTACAGGGCTATAATTCATACCACACCTTTCGGCTCCTAAACCTGGACCGAAGCACTAAAGGCAGTGGTGTCGCCATATTCATAAAGGATATGTACACCTCCAGACTAGTAGCCCAATATAATGCATCAGAGATACTTCAGGTACAACTAACACTACGTAAAACTGCAATCCAGGTTGTAGCCTGCTATAGATCCCCCACCATGTCCCAAGACTCCCACTCCACATTCCTAAACATTACAACCCAATACACTTATACTGGGAAACTTTAACTACCCCTCCATTAACTGGGGAAATTGCTCATGTACCAACACACTCAATGTTTTCTGGAATTCATTAATTCCAATGCCCTGGACCAACTCATTCTTAACTCCAACAGAGGTAATAAACGTCCTTCACCTGGTCATTAATAACATGGGCAACCATTGCTCTACACCAGTAATCAACTCCTCCCTGATCAGATCTGACCACAAGCTAATCACCATGGATACCCACATCCCACCCTCACCCCCCCCCCCCAAAGGAAACCACTGTAAAAAACTTCTCCAAAGCCAATTTTGGCTTCTAAAAACAGAGGTGGCTAACTTCACGACACCCATGCAAATGGAAAATTGGTGCATGACTGCTGAATCATACACCAATGCATTGTATGAGCACATACACAAGTGCATGGAACGGGCCATACTAAACAGAACCAAGATGCTCTCCTCCAAAAAAAGGAAGCCAATCTGGTGGTCCCCACCATAAATAAACTCTACAACAGAAGGAAATAACTGTTGCAGAAAAGGGTGAATTCCCACGACTGGAAAAACTCCCTTGTTAGCCTCAGCAAAAAACTGAGATCCATCATCAGATCCTCTAAAGCTAGCTACGAAAACAAAATTGCTGCAGATTCTAAAGACAACCACAAGGCATTCTATAGTTATATCAAGAATCTACATGGCAATACTCAGATCTGCTCTGAGTTACAGCACAGTTGCAATACATATACAGAACCAACTGATATTGCCAACATATTGGCCGACAGGTTCAGTGCAAACTTTACCCCCCTTTCACCCCCCTAAATGGCCTGTCACAATACCTGAGGAATGCCAAGTCCATATTATCACAGCTACACAGGTAAAAAGCACACTGTCCAAAGCCAAGAATTCAGCTTCCATGGGACCTGATAATATCCCTGGCTGTGTTCTATATGAATTACAAAATGAACTGGCACCACACCTGAGCACTCTGTTCAATCACAGCCTCATTTCAGGCTTTGTTCCTACCGAATGGCGCACTGCGCCAGTCATCCCATTCCACAAAGGGGGAGTGACTACAGACCCTAGGAACTACCGCCCCATTAGTCTGATGAGTCTGATATGTAAGGCTATGGAGCGCATCATCATTGACCTTATAAATAAGGACATAGGGAATCTCCAAATTCTGGACTCCACGCAGTTTGGGTTTGTGAGAGGTAGATCATGCCTGCTCAACCTGGTAGACTTCTTCAAGTCTCTCACCAGAGCTGTGGATGAGGGCAAGGTAGTTCATACTGCCTACCTAGATCTTGACAAGGCCTTTGACACCATCTCTCACTCTAGAATCATACATAGACTCACTAAACGAGGCATAAAACCCTATGTCATAAGATGGGTTGCCAAATGGCTCACTGATAAAACCCACACTGTGAAAGTATCAGACTCCAAATCTGACTACCGACCAGTTACAAATGGTGTCCCAAAGGGATCGGTCCTAGGTCCTCTCCTGTTTGGCATCTACTTCTCTGAAGTTCAAGCCAACACAAAGGGACTCTGGCTGACCAAGTTCGCAGATGATTGCAAACTGGGAACCATTATTGATTCTCCAACTGATGTAGACATTCTACAAAAAAGGCCTCACTGACACCAATAACTGGTGGCAGAACCATGTTCTTAAGCTCAGTGCCAAAAAGTCCATTGTCATTCCCTTTGGGAAAAATTCGGTGCCCATGAATTACCACATAGGCGGTAGTCCACTAAACACTGAAGGTGTGATAAGAGACCTGGGGACACAGGTTGACAGCAACCTCTCCTTTGATAACCACATTGTCACTGTAGTCAGAAAGTCCTTCTATGTGGCACATCTCATTACAAAAGGTTTCTCATCTAGGAAGAAAGAGGTCATAATCCCTCTCTATTCGTCCCTCATTAGACCTATTATAGAATATAATGCCCCATTTGGTATGTCCCTCACTAGACACCTGCAACAACTGGAAAGGCCACAAAAATACCTCACAAAGAGGATCTTAGGCCTTAGACACATGCCCTATATGGACAGACTCAAAAAGCTCCAGCTATACTCTGTCTCTTATCGCCTACTTAGAGGTGACCTCTGCTTGACCTACAAAGCCATGTCTGACCCAGAGCTGCTAGATATGCACAACTCAAGAAATCCCAATCCATCCATGCCACACACTACAAACCTCATTACCACAATAAAAAGAACATGCTGGAGGGACAGGTTCCTAAACCAGAGACTTCCCATACTCTGGAACAAAGTTCCCATTCACTTCAGGCAGAGCACTTCACCGGCCCTCTTTAAGAGAAATCTTGACGAGTGGATGGGCAATAGGAAGTTCACCCCGGGGATCACTTCGGTGGCCTTGCTTAACAGGGGCAATAGGAACTAACGTTGGGTGGCATGATGCCAGGGAATCTTCTTGGACAAGGCTTATATAGGCTCCAGGGCCATTAGCCTAATACACACCAATGAACCTATATCTAAAGTGACAAGCATAATACCTTCTAAATTAACCTTATCCAGTATTACCACGTATAAATCATTAAGAAAGTGTTGGGTGTCTTAATATACAAGGAAACAAGGGAAGTAGCTTCTTCAACCTTTTTTCAATACGTATAGAACAAGGCTGTGTGACTCACTTATCACCTGCAACTATGGGTCGCAGGGGAGGTTTCGCCAGATCTTTATGTATTTTGGGTAGGCGTTTTATAGTAGGAACTAAGGGATTCTGTATATCTAGAGCCATATACATTTCATAGTCCACTGACCTATTCATCAGTAGTTTGTAAAGAACATCATGTACATAACTAACAATACTACATACTCTGGTTCTGTCTATTTTACAATAAACTGTTTCATCATTTAACGTAGATTGCATAGATTGATCATAGTTGCATTTAGTATTACTATTGCCCCTCCTTATCAGCTGATATAATGCAGATGGAAGAATTATTTTTAAAACTATTCAAAGCTAATTGCTCTGCTCTACTCATGTTATAAAAGTATTTCTTATGAGCAGAGTGTAAATAAGCCATAATCTCATCTTCGCAAGTCTTTACAAAAGTCTGCACATGTTGAGGCAATAACAGCATGAAAGTACTTGTTTTTTTTATTTCAATTTCACTCAGTGCAGGTGTATTGTTAGCACCAAACAGTAATTTCAGAGCCACAGTACGTGCAAACAGTCGAAGGTCCAATATAACTTCACTTACATTTGACAGTGTTGCTGGTATAAAGGATAGACCTTTATTAAGTAAGGAGATCTCCCCTGAACACATTGTATAATCCGAAAGGTTATAGACTAACAAGTTAGTAGATGTTATTTCCGTATCCTCCATGTATTTGGCAGTTGTTCCAGGGAGTGTTTCTATTTCTGGCACACCCTGCTGACTGATCTCTCCATCTGCCTCAGTTTCACCTGGTAATTGATAAAAAAACGATCCAGTTGCCATGGTGAGATTTGGTTTAACTCCAAATAGGTCATAGTGAGGAAGAGTTTGCTCAAAAGATATTGAAGTATTGCTACTTAAGTTTGAAGTGCCAGCACCATCCACTGGTAGCTCTTCAACTGGGTTGACATCAGTATTTACAGTCGCCACTGCTCGCACATCAACATTGGTACCCCGTGCATTGGTGTCATCAGTCTGATGATCAATAACAAGAGGCATATTATCTGGTCCATTGCTATTAGTAGCCTCTGTATTAGCAATGCGTTCTTTTCTAATTGGCAATACAAAAATGTTCCCAAGTTGAAAGTCTCTATGATCGCGTATTAGCTTACATGCCTTAATACGTTCTAGCTTACAATTAAAGGACATCAAATTATTAAACATATTGTCTACCATATTTTTATGCCAATCACTAACACATAGTAGTTCTAGTCTATGAAACTGAGCTTGTGCTGTTTCTGATAGCTCAGTCTCTACTGGTTTAAAATGATCAAGTAATAATTATTATTATTTATTTTATTTTATTTTATTTTACATTTCTTGACCGGGCTAGTCTAACTGGATACATGTCCATTTTCAGTAGAGGCCTGGGGAGATAAGCTCCAAGATAGAACAATGAAATTAACAAGATAACAAATAAGGAAACATTAAACAAAAAAAAAATCATATTTACAATGCATATTACAGGTTATCACAGTAAATTCAGCAGTGCAGAATACAGGCATAACATAGCATGCTAGTACAATCAAGATGTTCTAGAGGGAGATAGTATTATGGTTAAGGAAGGAATTACAGTTAATGAGTAGAAAGGGTAGGAAGAGCAAAGTATTAAGAGATACATAACTAGTCAGGCTTAGTACAGGGGCATAACCACTGTGTTCCGAGGAACACTTTCAATTTGTTTTTGAAGCGTAATACTGAGGGAAGTGAGGAGAGTTCACTGGGGAGGAGATTCCGGGCTTTTCCAACAATATTAGAAAAGAGGGAGTCACCAGCTTTGTTTGGTTTAGTGGTGTGTACTAGAAGTCTCTGAGAAGACCTTAAGGATTTCAGGATTTTATAGGGAGTGATGAGTGTGGATAGAATAGGAGTTTTGGAAGGTTTGTAAAAAGTGTTGTGGGCTATAGATAGTTGATGGAATTTTTGTTATCCAGGTTTAAACTGTTCTGTGTCTCTGAAACCATCTTTGCTGGGGCGTGATCTGCAGTATTAATTAGTTGCTAGATATTCAATAATACTTATGTTTTTGATTGGATGTCATTTTTTATGTTTAATTGTTTGAATTACTAGATATATGCATTGGAATCTAATGTTTTTAGATCTGATGAAGCGTTTGTTGGGAAACGCGAAAGCTCTTATCTTCTTTTTATATAAAAAAATTACATTTTTATGACCGTGGTGTTCCTGCTACTTTTGTTTTCTTGTCATACACTGTAGTGCAGAGTTTTCGGCAGTATTCCAAAGACTTTATCTGATGCAGGACTGAAAACCAACACTTATATACATTGAATACCATTTTTTTTTATGTTCACCAGTTCATTCACTTTTATTCATTTTAATACATTCGGAACTTTTACATTTGTAATTAGTATAGGTGAGAAATGCATTTATATTAACACATTTAAGGTTTTATTGATTTAACTCAGTGGTTTTAATTGATTTTATCAAAGTGAGAAGTTCATATGTCTTGTAAAAGTTTATTCCATGTCTTTTTATATCAATGTTTAATAATTTTAACAGGAAAAGAGCTTGTATATAAATTAAGTGTTGGTTTTCAGTCCTACATCTGATGAAGTCTTTGGAATACTGACAAAAATGTTTTGTACTACAGTGCATGTGTTAATGTGTGTTACTGTGTGTTTTTGGTTTATTTGGCTTTATTAAAATGTCAGACTTTTCTTAGTGCTGGCTTGTCCTTTCCCGGATACTTCAGCTTCATTATTTGGTTTTATTTTGTACCTGGAAAACCTTTTCATTTTTTGATAATAACCTTCTTACCCCCACCCAACATGGCTTTAGACCTCACCATAGTACTTCTACAGCTCTGCTCACATTCACCCAAACAGTATCAGAAGCCTGTGACAATAACCTACTAGTTTCCTGTCTGTTCCTTGACCTTTCCAAAGCTTTTGATACTGTCTCTCACTCTAAACTAATTAATAAGCTCCATGACCTTCATCTCTCCACCCCGTCTTTATGCTGGCTTTCTAGCTACTTCTCTAATAGAAAACAATCCATACACTGGAAAACTGTCACCTCCCCATTCCTTCCTGTCAACACAGGTGTACCCCAAGGCTCAATACTAGGACCTCTCCTTTTCAATTTTTTTTTACCAACAATCTCTCCTCTGCTTCCAACCTCTCTACCCTCTTACAATATGCCGATGATTCCACCTTTATTACCACTGCCCATAGTATCCCTGACCTCCTTGCCCTTACCCAGGACACTTTCACATCCACTGAAACCTGGCTCACCGACAATCAACTGATTCTAAACCCTAAAAAGACAAAACTTCTACTTTTTCTTCCGAAAACACTGGCACCTCACAAATCTACCTTCTCTGTTACCTCCCGCAGCAATACCACCATCAGACCTGAACGTTATACAAAATTACTAAGCATTACTAGGCATTATAATTGATGATGAATTAATATTTGGCATACACATCCATCATTTCATAAAGAAATTACACCAGAAATTTGTTCTCCTTTACCAGAATCACAAACTACTCCCTTCTTCCTCCAAACCCTGCTTAGCCCTATCTCTCTTATTACCCTATCTTCTGTATGCTGCTCCAGTTTTTGCCAACTTACAACCTTCACTTCTCTCCAAACTAGAGTAAACATACAATAAAGTAGCTAGATTCACCTCTAATCTACCTAGCAAATCCCACTACTGCCTTACCCTTAAATCATTACAATGGCCTGAATTCCCTAAGCAATTGTCTCTCAACTGCACATCACACGCAATTCTGTATAATCCCACTTCCTGTCCGTCTATCTCTAACTTTGTGTCCCACTATAACCCCCGCCATCAACTTCGAACATCTGACAAAAACCTTCTTGACATCTATAAGCCATCAAAAAATATTGGCAAATCCCTGTTTAAGTAATGTGTAGCTCAAACCTGGAATTCCCTTCCTCTGAAAATAAGAAGCATCCCTCATAAGCTGCAATTCAAACAAGAACTCAAACATTACTTTCTCAACACCTGGTCCTGCCCTTGTCAAGCACCTACCTGATTTCTGACTGATTTCTTCCTTTACTCCATTTCTGATCTCTTCAGTTTCTCGCTCTCTCTTTTCCACCTGCTTTCTACTTTTTATTACTCTTCCAACACTGCATTTTAGAGTATCCAACAATCTTCTCTTGTAAATACTCCTACTCAGGACATACATCTGCTGCTATTGTATTCAATTTTTTTTTTTTGGATATTGTACATCTCTTCCCATGTACTGTCTCTTGTCCTTATTACTATAGTAATTGAAGTCCTATGTAAATTTGAATTTTTTTTACTTTGTATTACCTACTGCTTTTTTTTCTCATTTGGATTGTCTTGCATATATAATTGGAGCTTTTTTCTTCGGGTCTCCACTGAAAATGGGCCTTTGGCTCAGTTGGACGAATCCGGTTAACAAATAACAATAAATAAATTTGAACTAGGGAGCTAGTGTCAATAAAACTGAGGAACCACTGTGTATATTCATTATGTTTTAGTGTGTATGGATTAATAGGTGTAGAACACACCTTACTGAGATAGTTATCATGGACATCAGGAGACAGTGAGTGGGATCTATGCTTGGCAATAATGGGGTCATTGTCTTTATGTAGTGTAATTAAGAGGTACACAAGTTCCAAACTGGTGTCATGTGGGATTTGGCACAAAGTAATGGAAGAGCAAGTTAGTACAGATATTCCTCCACCATTTCCAGGTGGTCCAAACAAGTGATAGGTGCTATGGACAGAAAGATATCAGTAGCTACTTATATATACATATGTGTTTTAAGTGTCAGGAAGGCCTCAAGATTGAGCAATTGTTATTCAGACTCCTAGTTGGACAGTGATACCTTAATGTAAGTTAGACTGGAATTTGCTAGGTTGGAATGTCCAAAAGTTGGATCTTGCCTAAAAAAGGCAATAAGAAAAAGTGTTAGTCAATATTCAGTAGCTGTGATGAGAGAGATGTAAGCTGTCCCAGATGAAATACACTGGCCTGTTGATTCTTGCCTTCCATTTTGATAAATAACGGATCCTCCTGGAATGATACCAGTCATTCAGCTAATTTGTTGAAGGCAATTATTTTGTTTTGGTGTTGTGATATTATTCTTGGAAATGGCAAAATACTGCTTAAGACAAGTGTCTTCCTGCCTCAGGCACATGCATGGAGAGATCCGCCATGCCTCTATGCATCTCCAATAGGTTGGAGTATCAATGGTCATTCACTCCGATGTGGTCAACTGTGAGATCAAGCTCATAGTCGGAGTGGAGAGAATTAATGGAGCTGATTGTGTCATGAATCATGGTATTAGAAAGACAGCTAACTTTGACTCTGTTTTTGCTCTTCCTGGTGACTGGAACAGCAGTGTGTCTAACTGTGGAGTCTTGTATTAATAATACAGTGTCATGTTTGGCCACAGCCACTGGAGACCCTATAGGAGTGTCTTGAAGCCATTGCAACTTCTCTTCAGCATGGATGAAGGTGCAGAAGATATATATGTGGGAATAATAAAATTTAGCTAAAGTTTGTCTAAGCCAGGGCTGTCCAACCTTTTTGGCTCAGGGGACACTTACTATGCCTGGCAAGGTTTAGGGGGCTACATTACTATGTCCAACATGTATCTGTCTATTCAAAACGGTCTGTTGCAGGACATACCGAGGGCCAGATAAAATGCTTTGGAGGGCAGGATTGTGGCCCTAAGGTCACCTGTTGGACACCCCTGGTCTAAGCAGTGTCTAGAAGGCTTAGATAGTGAGTTCTTAACAATGTCAGCATAAGTGGATCCAGAGTTGGGTGGTTGCGATGTTGCAGCAACATGCTTACTGACATATATAGTATGTGAGAGGCTAGCCTCCAAACTGAGGAAGAATTTGCCCCTCACAAATTATATCAATGAAGGATAAGAATAAAGGATCATCAGTAATCATGAGACAGTTTTTGTGCTTCCTTGGAATTCTTTGTGCAAGCAGGCTGGCAACAAAAGTGAATAAAATAGACTGTGAAACCATGTCAGCAGGGATCAGAGGGTGACCAGATAAGTTGCAGACTACTTAACCTGGTGAAATACCACACAGATAGAATTCAAGGAGCCCTGAACTCAACAGTGATTTACTTAATGACGTCTGTCTGGATACTACTACTGCTGATCTTCCTGTAGCTGTATGGCTAGGAATCGATGCTCATCTGGTCCTTCCCCCTCCAGGAGCAAATCAGCAGCTCTAATCCTAAACTGATTCCTGAGCAGTGGGTTGCAGGATCTCTAGCAATTTGTAGTCTTTTCCCTGATTTTGCAGGTGTGAATAGGCTTGTCGTAGTCTTCTTCTGGTAAATTCCTTGGGTGACATTTTAGCTGCTCAGCATAATATAACAGAGTAGCACTATGGCTTGAAATATAAAATGAAGATGTTCTCCCTGAAACAAGGACAAATCTCAATGAAGAAGACCCATACACACAACAGCTAGTCAGAGACAGAAAGGAATCAATGTCCCTCCTTCTCTCGTCAGGAGCAAAACACTGGCACTCATCTCAAGATGTATTTGTGAACCGTTATTCACAAACTCTCTAGTGATAAGCAGTCTTAGGAACTAAATAAAAGCACTAATCCCAGGTTGGTTCCTGAGAAGCAAGTCATAGGCTCTCCAGTGATCTGTGGATTTATCTCAGCTGTTACAGATTTTAAAGCTAAGTTGGAAAAGCGATGGTTAATGCTGTAGGTTTTGCAGTGTGTTCCTAGTTGGTGTTAGTATGAAGACAGTAAATGAAGAGTCACTGCAGTTTCATCAATTTATGGGGAGGGTCTCCCCAATACAATCTCTTTCTAAGGAGATCATAGTCCCACTGTACTCAGCCCTCATTAAACCTATAATAGAGTTCAATGCTCCCTTCAGCATGTACCTGACCAGGCATTTGCAACAGCTGGAGCAGCCATAGAGATTTCTCACTAAAAGAATAGAGGGTCCTATGCACACCACCACAAAGCCCTGGCCCTGTACTCAGTCTCCTACAGACTACCGAGGGACAATTTTTGCCTAACCAACAAGACCTTCTCCAATCCAGCCCTGATGGATGTGCCACACATTCGCAAAAATAACAGCACTAGAATTACCCAATCTAAGAATATAACCTCATCTGTGACATAAACAAAACATGTTGGAGGGACAGGTATGTGTCTCAGAGATTACACCTTCTCTGGAAAAGACTCCCATTCATGTGAAACAGAACTCTTTCCTAAGCCTATTCAAATGCAATTTGGACCAATGGATGGGAAATCTTAAATTCATTCCTGGCTTGTTGCCTGTGGCCCTTATTGACAGAGGCAGTCTGTAGATGAACTAAGGCACAGGCATGTACCCAAATCATTCTAGCCTGTGGGCATTGATAATTGGGAAAATTGAGGCATTAATTGCTAGACTTAAAAAGGCTCTAAGGCTGTTAGCCTAGTAACCTCCTGTGATCTGATAAGACTGGGAGGAACCTCTAAAGTCAAATTTATAAACAGATCCATATCTAACACAAGGTGACCTAGGCAGTTGCCTAGGCCTCACTGGCTGGAAGGGAGCCTACTGGCCAAGAAGCTGCCACAATGATTACTTTTTAACTAAAAGAAAAAAAAAATATATATATATATATATATATATATATATATATATATATATATATTCTTTAAGGGCATTCTTCTTTAAGAGCACCATCTGTGTCGCAGATTTACATCCCTGCATGCATTGACGCACGCACACCTGCTGTTACTTGATTCTTCTTTTCTTTCCCGCATCTGTGTGCACAGTCTAATTATACAACAACCCCCTCCCCCATTAATATTCCAAAACGTGAACGCTGATTGGTCAGCGTGCATGTTGTAAATCAGAGTTATAGTAATGGAAAAAAGGTCCGGTCGCCCGGACTTTTTCCATTAGTATAACACTTTTTTTTTTTTTTTTAACAGCAACGGAGAACGCAAGATCTCCATTGCTTTTTACAACCTGTCTCACTATGTTAAACAAGTTTAGCATAGCGAGACAGCTTTACAAAAAAGTAACAGAGATCTTCCTATCTCCGTTGCTTTTTTTAAAGCTGTCTCGCTATGTTAAACTCCTTTAACATAGCGAGACAGTTTGTAAAAAGCAATGGAGATCTTGCTTTCTCTGTTGCTTTTGCCCACAGCTCTGATGTACTGTGTAAGCATACACATGCGCAGTACATCAGAACTGCCGCAGAATACCAGACCGCTGTGGAAGGGCAGCAAGGAGGCATTATACAATGCCATTATTTAAGAAAAGTAATTATTTTTTTTTTTAAATAATGTCATTGTGTAATAGCAATAATCCACTTCTGGGTGTGGGTAATGCTGGATTCACCCACGGTTGTGTTTGTTTGGCCACTCGGGCTTCGCCCTCATGACCAAACCACACCAACAGTGGGTAAATCCAGCATTACCCACACCCAGGTGTGGGTTATTGCTATAATACACAATGTTCCTGCTGCTTCTGCCTGTGGAGTGAAATGACAACTGTAAAGACTGAGGTGCTTCTTCTTCTTCTTCTTGTTACAAATAAAAGTGTGTGTGTATGTTAGGAATGACAGATTAGTTAATTTGCCCTAGTTAGGAATGGCTGGTTAGTTAATTTACCCAGGCTCAAACCCTGTACCTTGGTTACAGGAGACAAGAGTCTGAATCCTCTACACAACCAACTACCTCAGTGCATTTTCAAGGAATTCTGAATTTCAGTGCATTTTCAAGAAATAGTGAGCTTCAAGGAAAGAGAAGTTTACTGCTGTTCTTTGTGCAGCTGTTTTGGTTAGCAAATGGTCAGCACTATGTTATAGAATTTGAAAGTAGTGTTAGTAGTACAACATGTAGCATACTTGCTTTCATAGCCGGCCTTAGGCATAGGCCAACTAGGCGTCCACCTAGGGAGCTGCTCTAATAGGGGCACTTTTCCAGTAATCTGGATGGAGTAGGTATGTCAGGATGGGGGCACCAGGTGGTGTGGGGAGGGTGCTGTGGAGCCCTTTTGCCTAGGGCACCAGTTGTTTTGCTTGCGTTTGATGCAGAAGGCTGTGGGTTCTACTCTCACATCATGTAGATAGATTGCTGAAACTGTCTTGTAATTTAAGTGGGGGTGGAGGTGTTGCGGTCCTGAGGGTATCCAACATTGGATGAGATGCCTAGTAACTATGAACCTGTTGTTGGCTTACCATCCATGCCCTATTGCAATATTACCAACTTACCATTTTTTTAAAGTAACATAGGCAATTTATTCATCAAGAGCAGCAAGCAGTGAATTTATAAATGAAACTATGAAGTTGTTTGCTAGCATCAACCTCTTAATTACAGATCTCTTTAATGAGGGATTATTCAGATGACCTTTACTTCTGCAAAGGTTGTGCATATCGACTTACATTGGTGGATTGTAATGACAGAAGTTTGAGTGTCCTTTTATGGTTGAAATGTTCTAAAATGGGAAGTTTTGTCATTATTGGTTTATGCGTTTTGTTTCATTACTTAATGGAAAAATGTTAAAAGCTACAAATTTTAAACACACTCTAACAAGTGGTGCTGTATTGCAAAAGGAATATAATTTAATATAATCAGGAAGGTGAAGCAAAGAACACATGCATGTATGCATGGTCCTAAAAATGTGTGCAAGGGACCTATAGTTTGAAAACAGCTCTGGTAAACTTAATCCACCACTGGCCAGATGCATTTTCTTTGAATGTGGGTTTCAAAGGCTGTGAGAATCAAGGGCAGAGAAGTTTGCTGTTAATGTTATGTCTGTTTTCATTGTGTGACAGTATTGTTTTGTTTAGTAAATGTCTATTAATGTTTGTGCTATAACATCTGAAATACAAATTGTAGAAGTAAAGAAGAAAATAGTATTCACACTGGCAGGTTTGAACAATGTTTATAGTAAATGGGGAGAAATAGCCAATTAATGGGTCACTGGAATGGCTGTGGGGGTGGGTAGCTCCTGTGTATATGGGGGGCAGTGGTGTGTGTGTGTGTGTGTGTGTGTGTGTGTGTGTGTGTGTGTGTGTGTGTGTGTGTGTGTGTGTGTGTGTGTGGTGTGTGTGTGTGTGTTGGGGGGGCCTGATCTGTTACCCTGCCTTGGGCGCTATTTGACCATGATACAGCTCTGTTCATAAGTGATGGGAAGCCAAGATCCACTGGGAGAAAATCCACATTTGTCTCAGATCAGCTTTATCTGGTGGGTCACATACAGACTGAACCTTGTCTTTTTCTGTTCATCTTAAATGTTCATTCTTAACCCCTCTCACAGTTCAGCTGACTTGTTTTAACTGAGAACTTTCTTTAAAAATTCCATGAAAAAAATAAATGGAAAAGTAAAACAGCTATGATAAAACAAAAGCAAAAAAAGAAGAAATAACATAGATATGGAAACTATAAACCAGGAAATCCAAAGAAGATAGAGAACAGCTTTAGGTGACAGATCTTTCATCCTAATCTTTGCCCTGTTCTGCTTATCTAGAATACAAACATCCGCAGAAGGTGGTAATTTAGATGGAAGCCTACTAAAATATACACCATGAACAAGAAACCTAGTAAAATCCAACCCCAGCATTTAATGTTTAGAATTGACGTTTTAAAGTTCACAGTAAATCACAGAGTAAAACTGTTAAAATAATCTTAATTTATCTAATATATTCTACAATACTCCATTATATGGCATCAATAATACAATAGGGAATGTTTGATATGATATAACAACATTTGCCTTTTGGCACTGTGTATACAGCTTGCTGCGTCATGTCTAACAACCTCTGGCATGATATTATTACCACAGAAAGATGCATGCCATGTCATGCACGATTACTTAATTATACAAAGCCAGCATGATCAAATTCCATTTGGTTAATATATACTTAAACAGTGTTGCTATCTTAGCATAACATCACATATATGCAAATCAATGAATATCATAATGTTACAAAAGTCTGTTATTTAGTTATACATTAACAATATAAATAAATTACTTTGAATAAAACCAATGTCCTGTCAGTGTGATAGGACAAATAATGGATGTGTATAACAGTGGAAATGGCCGGGTTATTCTCTCTTCCCATTAATAGGTAGTCTATCACATGCTCATTATGTGTCATAGACATTCATATCAAACTTGCCAACAGTTATCATTTTTTCATGGGAAATAGACCTAATTTCCAAGGTACCTTGCAAAGAACATTAATGAAAATTAATGCTGTTTTTAATCTTTTGTAGAATTTGAAACTGCATATTTCTTCTCATGTCAGCCTATAAGACATTTCTTTAGAGGTGTTTTCCATTTCTGTATCCTGTTTGGAAATCTGATTTAAATCTCTTCTCACAACAACAATGAAGCACCTTTATCTAACAACATTTTGTGTTAGTTAAATAATGAGTTAGATTCATGCACTGTGCTATAGTAAAGTATATGTATATTTCTGCTGCTGTTTCTGATTTGCCCTGTTAACAGTCAAACTCTGTTTAGTTTTGTTGCATGACTTAAAATGTAAACCCTTGTATTAAATTCAGTACCTCATACCTTTAACAGACAAAATTATCTTGTTAAGTATAAAACAAACCAATTATAGATTGTTTCATTTTCTAATACCTGCTTTAGCCTATTTATACTCTGGGTTAAGGACAGAGATAGACCTTGTTTTGGCAAACAATTGATATAAGGCATAGAGCCTTTTCTGGTCAGGAGATTATATCAGTCCCTCACATATTGTGCATGCATGCGTACAGACACACACACACTCACACACACACACACACACCCACACCCACACACACACACACACACACACACACACACACACACACACACACACACACACACACACACACACACACACACACAAACATAGAGCAGCAAGCAATTTTGAGGCTTAACAATTCACTTATCTACACATCTTTGGAAGCTGGAAGAAAACAACAGATCCAAACATAGAGCTCCAATGACACAGGGGTGACAATACATTTTGTATTTATCCTTTGTTGACCAGGATAGTCCCACTAGGCTAGTGGCCTCTTTCCAAGGAAGACCAAAGGTAGCATTTATACTACTAGGGGACATTTAGACAGGGTATTGGGGAACTTACCCTACTCTTTGGAGCTGCTAGATGGTACTAGAGGGCTCCAGAGCAGCAAGGAAGAGGAAGAGGCCTAACGTAAGCAGCAGCATGGAGGAGGAAGACAGAAAAGTTATGGAGAGTTTGGAGGTGGAAAATGAGAATTTGGAGAAACAATTTCTTTGATATGAAGTATCAGAATGTAAACAAAGATTTCTGTGTATTGGAGGTTACAAAAAGCAGCATTTATCTGTCTCGATGAAGAAAATAGAGTCTGTTGGAGTGGTGCAGATAACATAACTGGCATCAGGAGGGCTTCCAGATGATGTTCTGTTAAATATAATCAAGCAGGATGATCTAGATGGCAGTTCTACAGATTCCTGTGGTGAGATGGCAGATAACGTTTTCAGAAGTGCTGAGGATGGTAATGTGGAAAAGAACCAAGTAATGTGGCAGCAGAGAATGCAGCAGTTAAAGCTTATGTAGCAGTGACAGAAAGTAAAAGAGGAAAGCAGCAACAAACTAAGAAGGTGTCTGGTTTTGTGGCAGCAGAGAATGAAACAACAAAAACATATGCAGCAATGACAGCAGGCAAAGTAAGTAAAACTGTTTTCAGAAAGAAGAGAAGATCATCTGTGAGAATAACAACAGAAAAACTGATACCCTAATGGACAGATATTACGCATGGGTTAATTTGGTAACTAGGTTTTAAAGCTCAAGAAATTCAGTCTTTTATATATATTGAGACAGAAACTTTTTGTGACTTAAAATTTGAAACTGATGGACTGATAATAACATTTCTGAAGCTGTGTAACAAAAAGGACATTTATCCATGGAACAATTATATGTTTTCTGGTAGTAACTTAATGTTGTTGTTGTTCTTCCAGCTTTTCCCGGTTAGGGGTTGCCACAGCGGAACTCCGGTCTGCTAATGATTGGCAGTAGATTTTTACGGTGCTGAGGTGCCAGCTCGACACCCAACCTTCAACGAAGGCACGCCCATTCATGCATGTCTTTCAAACGCCACTCGACTGCAGGGAGGTCATGCAGACTCCAAACAGAAGGTGCTCCAGCCGAGAATCGAATGGGAGAACCTCTTGCTGGGAGGCGACAATGCTACCGCTGCACCACCGTGGCTTCCTTCTGGTAGTATGCATCTTTTAACATCCTCTTCTTCCAGTTCATCAGTTGTAAACTGCAAAATAACATTTTTTTATTAAGTTCTGGTAGTAACTTAATAAAAAATGTTATTTTGCAGTTTAGAACTGATGAACTGGAAGAAGAGGATGTTACAAGATGCATTATGGATGCAGAGTTTTCTGAAACTGCTTATAATATTGTGAAAGCTAGTGATGAGAGAAACTTATAGAACGGAGGGTGGAGGTTGGAAGTTGTCTTGAAATCTAAAAAAAGAAATATGACGAAAGACTTGCCAAGTGTTATCTTTATGGCTGGTCATAGACAGACATGAAGATACTCTGGCCATCCTAAATCATGTTTCTTTTGCAGAGACTTTTTTTATTCAATTAATGATTGTGATAAAGTACAATCTAACCAATGTCAGCAAGAAGTGTGTGCCTAAATGCAGGTAATGTAAAACAGGGACACTTTTGGACGGATTGTCAAGAGCAAACAGCAAATAATGCAAAAGAAGGTGAAACAGAAGAAAATATACATGAAGCTGGACAGGAAGAGGCTGGAAGAGAGGATGAACTCACTGAAAAGGAACTGTAGAAAAAGAAAAAATATGAAAGGGGAAAAACGAGAGAGAGTTAATGCAGAAAGAGAGGTCAGGAGAAGGAATTGACACTAATATTTTTAAGAAAACTTATATTAATTTAACATATTTAACTAATATTTTTTAAGTTCTTGCCAGTTAAAAATCTGATTCTAAGGATCAAGAATTATTTGTATGTAAACCAATGAAAAATATATTTAGTTGGGAAAAGAATAAAAATAAGAAAACAAAAATTTAAATGCATTTCCAAAGGAAGGAAAAACAATTTTAAGAGTACTTTCAGTAAATATGAACATCGTTATTATTATTATTATTACTGTAAGAAGGGTAGGGATACTGGAATGGCAAGCTAAATGTGATGTGGATGTTATCCTATTAGAGGATGGAAGATTCCTGACAAGTGAAGAAAGACTGCAAACAGAAAAAGTGTGTGGTAGAAATATAATGTGGAACTTAAGAAATGAAACTTGTTCTGTAGTGGCTGTGTCATATAAAAAAACAGTGAAAATACAAGATGTGATGTTGCTAAGGATGTGAAAGTTGACTGTTGTGGATGTGAGGTAGAGAGAACACGTTTTTAGAATTATAACATTCTATGCATATATAACTAATGAAGGAAGAGGGAATCTTTTAATCAAATATTAGAATATGTGGTGATTAACATAATTACAATTGTAGGGAACTTTAATAGTGATTCAAAGGGAAGATGAAAAAAGAAAGGGAAAGATGTAAAAAAATACAGGAAATGATAAAATGTGGTGAATTATCTGTGTGGAACAAATGTCAATGGACATATAGAAGGTGGAACTTGGATCTGAAATTGATTATTTCATATTATCAGAAGCCTTTGGGGGGAAGTTTTTGGGGATACAGCTGTGACAGTTTTTTTAGACCATTTAGAAATATGGATGAAGTTGATAGAAGAAAAGGAGTATATTAAAACTGGAAAGGGAATAAAAACAATAAACAAAAGTTATGGAATGAAACTGGAGAATGGGAAATATTGCAGTTATGGAAGGATCATATAACCATATTATTATGATATGAAACCTATGTGTATATATATATATATATATATATATATATATATATATATATATATATATACTGATGACGCCTATATGCTGAAACCAGTCTATAGTACCAGGAATTGTGGCAGTTTGAAGCCATCATGGATAATCAATAAAACTGGAAGAAAAGTGTTGCTGTTCGCATCTTTGGCCATTGGATTTTGGATATACCCTTTACAACGAGTGCTGGAGTTAGTAGGGTTTTATATACATATATATATATATATATATATATATATATATATATATATATATATATATACATATATATAAGAAATCGAGGGAAAATGAAAACATTACTGTTTAGGCAGAGATATTATTTACTAGGAAGAAGGGAGGATGTATATGCATATTTCGGTAAAATAGTAATGGAGGATATTAGTGTAATGAGGGAAATTAAAAATATAAAAGGATAAGTAAAATGAACACAAAAGCAAATTATGAGTATTATAGTATACCATATGGAAATATATATCAGAATAAACAGATGGAAAATAAGAGAGAATGGAAATTAAAAAGATTTCCAGAAGGAATTAAGGAAGAATTTGAAAAATAAATTACTATTAGTGAATTGGATGAAGTACTTAGGAAAGTAAATGTTAATTTGTTATCAAGCCCAAATGGTATAGAGTATGGAGTGTAGAAGAAATTAATGGATTAGCAAAGAGAGCATTTTGTAAATGCACTGAATGAATGGTCGAAGGGGGTCTATATCATATTGTCAAAAGTGCATAACATCGAAGGCTTTTTCATCAATCCTTATTCATCGAACTCTGAATCCATTGAATGATCATTTCCACAAAGTTTTTCCCATGTGAATAACGAGTGGGCCAACATACAGATTGCATCAAAAACAGCAAAATTTAAAACTCACCCTGGTGGGGGAGGGGTGCACCCAAACACCCCCCCTAAATAAATATTCCAACTCTAAGATCACACTACAGTGGGTAGAATGGAAAATTCCTGATGATGGTCCACTGGTCACTTACCGTGGGAAAAACTTTGCAGAAATGATCATTCAATGGATTTAGAGTTCGATGAATAGGGATAAATGAAGAGGCAGACAATGTTTTGCACTTCTGACGATGTGATATAGACTCATCAAAAGAAGGGTTTGCTTATGAAGAGATATGTAGTGGGATATTAAAATGTATATCATAGAAAGATGAGAAGAATAAAATAATAATACAGATGAGAATGGAAGGAAGGATAAGTGATATAAAGAAAGAAAGTATATATGGTATAAAAGGAAAGGGATGTCACTAATTGTTATTGTTTGTGAGAGAAATTATGGATGATATTATAAGTAAAAGGGAGGGTGAGAAACTTCTGGTAGGTGATATTAGCAAGGCATTTGATACAGAAGGACATGATGCATTATGGGTTATTATGGAGAAGTGTGGAATAGGTAATAGAATTAGGAAAGTGTGTATGTCAGCATATCAGAAGAAAAGAGTAAGATTGTTAGTGAATGGGTGGCTGAGTAAAGAAATATGTATGAAATGTGGTATAAGACAAGGATGTCTGATGAGTGGAACATTGTTTACATTGGTAATGAATGCAATAGTGAGTGAAGTAGCTTTTAAAATGAAAGATGCTACATATGTGATGCAAAAGGAGGAGGTGATTCCAGTAGTTTTGACATATGCAGATGATATAGTTGTTGTTACTAAAACCAAATTATGGATTAGAGAAGTGTTGGTTTGTCTGACTGGATATTTAAAGCAAACAAGAAAGACTTTAAATAAAGATACAGTTAAGGATTTCTGTGATGTGGTAACAATTGCAGTGTGTATTTTTCAATGAATGAAATGCCTTTGCTAGGAATAAAACCTGGGGAAAAATGATGTAGTTATGATGCAAAGGGAGGGTTTGATAAAATAAATGAAACAAAATATGCCTTATGTGGATGACATATAGCTTAGCATTCAGGAAAAGGGTTTATCTGGTGAATTTGGTATTGATGGGAAAATACCATATATGTCAAATGTTTATATCATCCCAGGAAAATATGAAAAGGAAATTGCGGAATTCGTGTTTTCTTTCATATGGAGCTTAAAATCACTCCCAGTGAAAAGAAGTGTGTTGTATATGAGTGAAGATGAAGGAGGATTGGTGTTGCTAAATCCAACTGTTTTGTTCTGCTTCTTTAAACTTGTATAGAGTATTAAAGTGGGTAAAGGAAGAGAATGGGAATTCATTAGTGGGAATGTTTAAATATAAGTACAAAACATTCTGAGAAATTATGAAGATAAGAAAAAGAGAAAATGAATATGTAAATGAAAAAAAATAAAATTATCAAGAAAAAATACTAGCATGGAAAATAAAAACTGATGATATAGAGAAAGATTGAATTATGTGCTATAACAATTCAATTAAACAATTTCATTATGTAAATCCGTGGAATAATTTACCAGAAGAAGTGATTAAAGCCTTTAAAGTAAGGAGAAGTTGGTGCTAATAAATCATTTATCAATGAAGGCAATATGGCAATATGCCATAGAAAAAAAGTTGAACGAGTGTATTTATAAAGGGGAATATGCCATAGAAAAAAAGTTGAACGAGTGTATTTATTTTGTGTGGAGTAAGAGACATCAGAGCATTTTTTTAAATGTAAAAGAGCAGTGAAACTCTGGAAAAAGTTGTGTGAAGAATTTTGTTTGGAATATTAATGACATAAACAATATAGATATGAATAGGATTATGTATGGATATTATAATATTCAGAAGAAAAAATATATGAGGAGGATAGATAAGAATTAATTTTATGTAATATGCGTTATTTGGAATGAACGACTGAATGAAATTTTGTATAATGAGAAATAGATTTTGGCAGATATATTGTGAAAAATTAGATCATGGTTGTAGTAGAAGGAGTGGGCATGAATTATTAGGAAATAACAATGAAGATATCATAACAAAAATGATAAATAGTAAAAAATAGAATGTGCATATATGTGCCTTTAAATATTTATATATTCTAAATATGTAAATACTGTTTTTTAAGTTCTGTTGAATAAAGGATCCCTACTCTTTTTTGCTAGGTACCATGAGATCTTTTCCATCCACCAGAGCTACAACCAACTCAATCAGACGAGACCTATGTTTAACATGTCATCTGAAGGATGACACACTCAGGAGTGCAGCACCTCCATTATGCTGTACAGCACTATCAGCAATCCATCTACCTGGAGTGGGAATAGATCCCACAGCCTTCTGCACTGAATGTGCTGTTTGTTGCACCTGTGACACTACATGGCCAGGACAGTGGAGAAACATTCTTATACTTTAGTACAGGGCTTCAACAAGGCTGCTGAAGAGCACACCACTCACCCAAACAATATAAAAGTTATGGTAGACCAACAGAGTTACTCTTAGGATGATCCTCTGTTTCAACACATGGAAAAATAACCATCATACAGGACTCTAAATTATGTTTTAGTTTGCTAGAAATTCTTCAAATTAAACTATATGTCATTTTGTCAGCTTTAAATTCCAATTCACAGGGCATATATGTTGCTGAAAGTGCCTTATTGTAGTTAGGTTGACCACTAAAAGAAAATATGACTAGAATTCAGATCCAAACTGAACCTTAATTAATCCCGCCAGGTGTGCTTCACTTCTTGTTACCTTTCCTGTGTTGTGCATGGGACAGGGCCCACATCAAAGTCTTTCACTGAATTTTGAGCTGACTCACATGATGAAGGTTCCTAGAGTTAATGCTGTTCACACAGATACTGAGGAGAACTGTAACACTCACATCTTATAGTCTCTTATTATTAAGACACTGTTGAAAATGTGTATTTCCATTATAAATATTTATACCCTTAGCTTCCTGTATCATATAAAGATTTTTTACATTATTCTCATTAGCCTAGAATTCACATTTATTGGATGCTTTTTATGATAAGGTTGTAAGGTTCAATTGCAGAAAAGGTCAAAGAGAACAGATTACAGTGGTTCAGGCACATGTGCAGAAAAGCAGAAGACAATCTAGTAAGAAAGATTTAGGACAGACAGGAAGAAAGCAAAAGGAAATAAGGACATCCAGCAAAGAGGTGGATGGATTGTGTGAGAGAAGATCTGCAACAGTTAGGGATGAGTGCTGAAGAAGGCAGGAGATTGTCATTATATAAGGAGAGATGGTGACAGTTGACACGACACCCCAACTCCATGTAGAAAATGGGAAAAGGGGGTTGATAATGACGATGATTGTAAGTTTCATACACTTTATGCACTTTAGCCACTTTATGTTTATACCTTTGTCAAAAATCTTTTCTTCATCTTTTCATATTTTTATTATGAAAAAGTCTGGATTGTGAGGAAGAAAATGGGAAAGTAAGGGATGCGTTCTTACCATATCAGCTGATCTGTGAGTGAACCCTCCTTGGTGTCTGCATGACTGGGTTCATTCTCTTCTATTCCTGTTCAGCATTTTTTCCTTAAAGTTCACACACTCAGAAGCAGGAAAACCTACAGCAGCACAGTCTGTAAGATCACGTCATGTCTTTCTCCTAAGCACATTTCTTCATATCATGTAGTGATCAGGGAGACCCAGAGTGGTATTTATTCTACTAGGAGAAATTTGACCAGGGCATCATACAACATTCTCTACTCTTTTTGATAGGTGATGTGGGTTCTTTTACAGCCTGAGCTATCACTAACTCAAACAGATGAGAGCTTGATTTAACATCTCATCTGAAGGACAACACACTCAGGAGTGCAGCACCCCCTCCCCCCATGCTATACTGCAGTTTCAGCAATCCAGTCATGTGAAGTGAGAAGCCAAATGACAGCCTTCTGTTCTTCCAGAGCCAAACATGACCACCCTGCTTGTTGCACCACTGACACTGCTTAATTTGTCCTACATGTGGTAAACAGTAGTGGGTGGGTTGTGGGCTGTGAAAGCAAAGGCTGATAGTGGAATGTTATCTGACACCCATCAAGGATAGTCCCCAGAGATTAGCTGATATGTGTTATAGTTAACAAAAGGAACTCTTTTTTTCTGTGCCTAATATTGGAATGAATCCCAAGCGGTAAATCTAGCACTGCGGAAAAGTCAAAGTACAACCAAAATGAGCATATTAAAGAGGCTGAGTCCTTGAGCCCTAAATCATTGAAGTACTAAAGAAGACTCAACTACTGGAGTCATGGTCCAGGACTTCCAGTGAACTAGCCTTTGATGGCATTACTTTCCAGTGTGCTGTAAGCCACCTTGTGACAAAGATAATGCAGCTGGTAATCCATTTGGAAAGAATGGAGCAATGGGAATACAGTTCTTTTCTATCTTCCTAAGCTTTTGCACCTGATTCATGTAAAATCTGAGGTGGAGGTGCACTTCATATATATGAAGGGTTCTTTCTATCCTAGCTAGTACTCCACTGAAGAAAATGAGGAAATGAATCAAATGGATTAGGAACAATTCATAAAATCTGTCACCACTTTCAGGAGAAGAAAAGGATTTTTATGAAGAGACACCTGAAGCTTGTGAATGAGATAAGATTCCCTACACATTAGACAGAGCAGCCTGGAGATAATGTAAGCAGATGTAATGGCCAGTAGGAACATTGTGCTCCAAAATACGAACTTCAGCAACTCTGATCAGAGAGAATTAGGCCTGCCAGTCAAGACATTCAGATTCCATAAAGGATCTTCAAAGGTGGATTGCAGTACAGACTCCATTAAAAACTGTTTGATTATCTGGTACTAAATCATAATCTTCCACTCTACTGGGTCATAATGGGCAGAAATACCCCATTCCTATACCTTCACTTTGGAATAACTGAGGTCTAATCAAACAGATGTCACAAATAGGTCAGGCATGCCTGAAACTGATCAGCTGGGGGTATCATGTGTTGTTTCATGCAAGTGGAGAACCTTTTCAATTCAGCAAGGTATGTCTCAGGTGTGAGGCTTCCTGGCAGCTTTAGTCAATTTTTGGACCCTTGCCAGAAAGCCCAGAGGATTAGAGAGGGTCTATAGCAAGAGATGGTCCCTGTGAAGATACTAACTGTCATCCCAACTAGAGAGGTGAGGTGCTTACTAACCCCAGGAGAGTTTTCTGTATTGTCAGAGTCCTCAGAGCCTGAAATAATATTTTTTGGCTATACAAGGATTGTGTGCTAAAGTTTTAGTCTTTTTTCTTTGATTTTTGTAGTGGTGTGTGAAATTAAAGAAAATGCAGTGAAGGAATACAGGAATTCCTCATTCTCAGTATGAGATAGACAGTGCATCCACTTCTAGTCCTGCCTTTCTCTGCAGAAAAGAGCAGCAGGGTTGGGGACTGCATACTCAAATAACAAAAGTGTCAGTCTTTGTAATGTCTCACTTCTAGAATAATTGAACCAGATATGGTTTCTGAATCTGCAACTCCATGAGAGGACTGGAAGAGTGGTTCAGTGAGTTTGCCAGCATATTTACTTCTCCTTAAAGGTAAGCTGCTGAGAGAGTGATACCTATGTCTATGGCCCCCTCCTAAATATGAATCACCTCTATGCACAGGCATATGGTGGCATATACCCTTGCTTTTTTAGGTAACAATGGATTTATTGTCAAAGTGAGTTAGGAGTGCCTCCAACAGCAGTTACTCTTCAGTGGCTTTAGGACCATAAGGACAGTATGCTACTCTAATCAAGTCATATGGAGCTTCATTTCTAAAAGTACTACTTCCATTGTACTGTGGAGAAGCTAAGATGAGTTCAGCATCATGATAGTGATGTATCTGTTAGCAGCACCTGGGATTCAGTTGGCAGCAGAAATAAAAAGCACAGCAGAAGTTTGGTAAGGACCATGCTTTGTCTTAAGGGAAGACATCCTTAGTCAGGACATCCTTTGTATGTGCACTACTGATCCCCGGAAAAGAGTAAACTGGTGGAGTGCACATATGGATACAGCCATGGTATCCAACTGTTAACACATCAAACAACAAATGAGGACATCAAATGCATGCAATATTAACTACTTTTCTCAAAGCAATATGACAGTTTTTAAATTCTGTTCCTACATGCTCCAGGTACAAAGAATGTCAACACTTCTGTACCCAGGCTATATGCTTTCCAAGGATGTATATCCTTGAGTTGTTTGGCATATCTGAGCCTTCTGTCATAGCAATATTATCAGTATGTTCAAAACTGGAATTGGCCACATCAAAGTCTGCTCTGGATGACATATACAAAAAATCATAACCGCTTCCACCTTGAGCTCAGGCTTCAGTAGGTAGGAGAGCTTCTCCAATTTGAAGCTCGCTAGGAAAGACTAAAATCTGGACAGGTGTGACATACAGTTAATATCCCACTGGACTGCCACCAATAATGTGACGTCCGGATAATATCCCACTGGACTGCCAACAATAATGTGACACCCCCCCCACTTAAAACCTGGGTCAATAATTAAGGAGCTTCAATCTTCACCACTGAGTATCACAGGAAACACCAGAGCACGGAGCATACAAGAGTAAAATTTCATAATTTCCTTTAGGGGCACAACAGGAACATGCTCTGTTTCCTGGGACTGGACTATATACCTCTGTACAGCCCAACATTAATCCCTTAATATACACTTTAGAGCAATGTGTTCAACTTTAAGACCTCTGACTCACTCACACTCAAAATAAATTCAAATCTCACACACTCAAACACTTATGGGAAATCTGACACAGATTGCCAGCTGTGTCCACTCCCCAATACAAATTGTAAATGCTGCCACCAGAATCAGACAGGTCTACATGCCCTTCAAAGGGTGATCAATTATTAAAAATTAAATATCAAAATAAATGATAGTATGACCAGAAGCAGCCAGACATTCAATGTGATCTGGGTAGTATCAAACAGGTATAAACACTTTCTAATCTCTAAAGAATACACCGATTGTCCAGCCACAATGTAAAGTAATGAAAAACATTTAATAATAAGTAAAATGATTATTAAAAAAATGTAAATCAATAACTTTCAATAAACACCAGAATTTAATCACCAGAAATTAAACTGGGATGGAGTCCATCATTTTAGAAAAACTCTATCTAAATAACTAAACTTTCCTAATCTAACTAGTGACAGGTTTGGTGAGTCCTTTTTCTTGGGTATCCACTGCACAGCACTGTAACTGATCGCAACTCTTAACTAATTGCCCTTCAACTGACTTCAACAGTCTCTTTTATAGTCCAGGTTAGCAGTTCCAACTGTCTTATTTTAAAAATACCAAGCAGCTGTTTGAAATAGTTCTTTTTCCTGTCAATCATCTGTTCAAATAATCACTTAGCAGCCAGGAACATTCTAATGACATCACATACTGATCAGCTGATTCGCCACAGAGAGTTTTTATTTTAGAATCTCCCTCACAAACATGTGCAATTAGAGATGTATCAAAACACTGACAGATTCTTTAAACATTTTGTATAAACAAGGAAATACTCAACATTTTAAAAACGTATTTAAATTTTCACAATTAGACATGCTGGCATATAATAAAAGTTAATGTGAGAATATACACAAATCTCCTGCCAGACATGGTAACACAGATGACAGTGTTTTTATTTTCTTCACACCCCCCATGACTCAAGCACAATTTTCAAGTGACCCTTAAAAGCCGACATTTGAAAAAAATGGGTCTACTTGAGAATATTAACCCACTCCTCTCCTGAACAATCCATCTGCATTGGCATTATTAACCCCACTGTGCTATTGTATGGTCATATCATGTGCTTGCAATCCTAGACTCCAGCTCAGTAACTTGGCATTTAGCTTACTGACCCTATTAAGCCATGTTAGAGGGTTATGATCCGTGAGTACAGTGAATTTTCTCCCATAAAGATAGGGTGCAGCTTTTGCAATGCCCACAGCATGGCCAAACACTCTTTCTCCATGGCTGCATAACACTCTTCTCTAGCTTGGAGTCTATGGCTCAGATATACCACTGGGTACTCTTCTCCTTCTATAGAAACTTGGCTAAGTTCAATAAATTCTTTATTGTAATCTGAGCTGACTAACACAGGGGGTCCTCCCAAAATCTCTTTAAGTTTTTGGAATGCCTGTTCACAATCCATGGTCCACATTAACTTGTCCAGCTTATTCTTCCTAGTCAAGTCAGTAAGTGGTACAGCTATGATACTGTAATTGGACACAAATGTACTACTGTACGCTGCTGTCCCTAGAAATACTCTCACTTTTTTCTTAGTAACAGGAACTGGCCATGCTTGAATAGCTTCCACCTTGACAGGGTCTGGCCTAATTTTAGCACTTCCTACTCTGTGTTCTAAGTGACTTCTGCCATACCCACTTGACACTTACTGGTTCTAATGGTTAATCCTGCCCTATTTAATCTATCCAAGACCTCCCTAATATGTTGGAGATGTTCCTGCCAGGAATGGCTGTAAATAGCAATGTCATCCAAGTATGCTAGAGCATATTCACCTGCTCCTACTAAGATATATTACTTTCCTGTAGAACTTGGAGTACTCAGGTGTCCCACAATATTCAGGGCCACTCTCTGAAATGGCTCTTCGATAACAGGCAAAGGCATTAACAGATCCTTAGCCTTTTCCCCTGCTTTACCAACTTTTGGGCACTGTTCACAAGTCCCACAATATCCTACCACATCCCTCACAATCCCAGGCTAATAGAAATTTTGCATAATACATCTCTTATGCCCATATGATCTCAGAAAGCAATGTCATGTGCTATGGCTAAAAGTGGCAGATGGTAAGCTCTAGGCACTATCAACTGCAGTATTACTTCACCTTCTAACCCAGCTCCAGTAGCCCACACTCTATACAACAAACCTTTGTTCCAGTATACAGACTCCCCTCTTTCTTGAGCCTCTGGTGCCTCCTTAGCCATCTCCCTCAAGTCTTCCAATGTAGGATCCATAAGTTGAGCTTGTCTCAAATCTACCTTTGTGACCCTCCCCAGCTCCTCTTCCACAGGAAGCCTAGTCACTTCCAACAGCTGCGCCTTTCTGTCACTCTGCGTATTACCACTCACCTCCATCCTCGCAATCACCGTGTCCAAGGGAACATCAATACCTACTAGTAGCTGTGGCTCACATTCTGACTTACTACTACCAGATAGCACCTTCTCTCAAACAGCCACAATGCCAGTCCCAGCTTCAGGTATGAGATCTTTCTGGGTCTCTCCCAGACTTCAGGACCTGCATGCCATTCTCCAACCTGACTGCATGTTACTGCATGTACACAAGGTGCTGCATCATCAAAGTCATTCCCTATCAGGACATTTGCAGGAATATCCTCAAACACACCTAGTTGCTTGCTTTCTCTGCCATCCTCCCAGTCAAGATGAACCCTAGACAAAGGTATTTGGAACAGGGTCCTCCCACTGCTCTGACTGGAGTGGACTGCCAAAGCAAGCACTGTTCTTCCCTATCCACTGCAGGCCTCACAGTGATTATATCAGAAGCTGTGTCCCTCTTAGCAGTTACCTGTTTAGCATCTACTAAGATAGGATATAAATTTTGGTGATAATTAGGCACCCCTGTTATTTCTAAACAAGTTACCACTGGCAGTTTGTCATCCACACTTACTGGATCCCTCACCTTCTGTTTCTCACCTTGCCTCAATAGACATTTGGCTGCTATGTGTCCCGACTGGTTACACTTGAAACATCTAATCCCTAACCATGCACTTGGATTAGTAGTTTTTCCCTTTTTTATGGTGTACTGTGTTGCAGTGGTTTAGACTGCAATCCATGGGTTCCCTTATATCCATGTGCAGCACTGGGTATCACTTTCTTATGCAGTGATGCTCTGCTTGCCAAGTAGAGATCCCCTTTTCTCCCCTACTCCTCATCATTATTACACTCACAGTCTGCTAACCAGACTCTCATGTCATCAGGCAAAGTACTGAGGGCTTGTTCATCAACAAAAGGTATACGAGTCCCTCAAAAATGGTGACCTGACACCCATCCTTGAAAGTAAGTACTTAAGTCAGCAATATAATCAAGTACACTTTCATTTGCCTTGTGTTTATGTTCATGAAACTTTTTTCTATGTGCCTCAGGTGTAAGTTTGAAACAGCCAAGCAAGCAACATTTCATGTTGTCATAATTCAAACAGTCTACATCATTTAACTTTGCTACAGCCTGAACAGCTTTACCATGCAATAATGGAGTCAGGAGCTGAACCCAGAACTTATGGTCAACATCATGTCATCTACATACTCTCTCAAAACTATGAATAAAACTATCAAAGTTATCCCCATCCCTGTACTGAGGAAAAAGTTTACTGACCTTTACAACTTCTGGGGTCCAGTTATTCTCTTCCCTATTACCTCCATGATCATCTTGAAGGGTTTAATGCTTTATGTCATGCCTGTACTGTCTCTTGTTGTCCTTGGCTTCTAAATGCCTCAGTCTTTCTTCAGTCTCCAGCCATTTAGTCTCCGGTTCATATTGGCACTGCTTCTCCTCAGCCTCCAAACGTTGGGTCTCCAGGTGCAGTCTCTCTCTTCAGTCTCAAGTTCATATCAGCACTGACTCTGCTCTGCCTCCAGGCATCACATTCGTTTCTTGGCCTCCAGTTCATATTGGCGCCACTTCTCCTCTCCCTCCAGCTCCAATCTCCTTAACTCCAGATGGATTCTCAGGTCCTCTACAGTAAATGTGGACTGTCCCATCTTGGTACGCTGAACATCACCAACACTAAACTGGATATCCTCTGAATGGCTGTTCTGAGCTGTGGCTGCAACCAAGTCTGACATCATTGCTTTAGTCATTAGGTTGGCATGCACCAATCCTCTGGCTTCACACTCCTTAGCCAAGTGGATCTTTGCCAGCTTGCAAAAATCTTCTGCTGATATCCCTGCCTGCTATCCCTATCTAACTAAGAAAAATAAATAAAACGTTGGTGGATTGACATTCTGAATGTTTACCTTGTGGATGTCAAGAGTGCACACCCTAATGACAGCTACCCACAGGCTACTGAAACCCAATTAAAAATCCCACTAAGCTGCCAATGATAATGTGATGTCCAGTTAATATCCCACTGGACTGTAACTAATAATGTAATGTCGGGTTAACATCCCACCAGACTGCTGCCAATAATGTGACATCCTCCCACTTAAAACCCGGGTCAGTAATTAAGGAGCCTCAATCCTTACCACTGACTCCAGTGTGGTTGCATCACAGAAAACATCAGAGCACAGAGCACATAAGAGTAAAATTCCACAATTTCCCCTAAGAGCACAACAGCAGCACACTCTATTTCCTGGGACTGGACTATATACATCTGTCCACCCCAACTGTAATCCCTTATTATACACTTTAGAGCAATGTGTTCCATTTTAAGACCTCTGACTCACATTCAAAATAAATTCAAATCTCACACACTCAAACACTTATGGGAAACCTGACACAGATTGCCAGATGTGTCCCCTCCCCAATACAAATGGTAAATGCTGCCACCAGAGTCAGACAGGTCTACATCCCCTTCAAAGGGTGATCAAGTATTAAAAATTAAATATCAAAATAAATTATAGTTATGACCAGAAGCAGCCTGGCATTCAAGGTGACCTGGGAGGTATAAACACTCTCTAATCTCTAAAGAATACACTGATTGTCCAGCCACAATGTAAAGTAATGAAAAACATTTAATAATAAGTAAAATGATTATTAAAACAATGTCAATCAATAACTTTCAATAAACACCAGAGTTCAATCACCAGAAATATGAAATTAAACTGTAGAATAGAAGTCCATCATTTTAGAAAAACTCTATCTAAATAAATAAACTTTCCTAATCTAACTAAAGAATACTGTCCCTGATCCAATCTAAAGCATAACAGCAAAGTAAAGGTAGGCTTACAGTTTTTGGTGAGTCATTTTGCTTGGGTATCCACTGCACAGCACTGTAACTGACTGAAACTCTTAACTAATTGCCCTTTAACTGATTTCGGCAGTCTATTTTGTAGTCCAGGTTAACAGTCTCAACTGAGTTATTTTAAAAATAACAAACAGCTGTTTAAAAAAAGATCTTTTTCCTGCCAATCGTTTGTTCAAATAATCACTTAGCATCTAGGAACATTCTAATGACATCACCTACTGATCAGCTGATTCTCCACAGACAGTTTGTACTTTATAATCTCCATCACAAACATGTACAATTAGAAATGTATCAAAACACTGACAGATTCTTTAAACATTTTGTATAAACAGGAACATACTCAATATTTTAAAAACGTATTTACATTTTCGCAATTAGACATGCTGGCATGCAATACAAGTTATTCTGAGAATACACACAAAGCTCTTGCCAGACATGCTAACACAGATGACAGTCTTTTAATTTTCTTCACAACAGATAAGACAAATAGTTGAGAACTCTAAGCCTTAAAATGACAGCAGTTGAGAATACTGTTTTGCTTACACTTTCCAAGGCTTTAGACTCCTTGTCTGGTGGCAATTTGGTAAAATGCTGTGGTCTTTGGTTCCCACACTGAACCATGAAGCTGACATGACAGTTAGTATAGGAGGGTGTCTTGTCAGGATTCTGCTTCATTCAGCCAGATTATTTCTAAAGAATCTTGTTGTGTATAGACTGTATATATGACATCTTTGATAACTGACTCCATATGGGGATAACTCAAGGCTTCTACTCCTTGTGTCCTTGAAACTCAGTAAGCGATTCATTCCTGAGGGAATGAATAAGGGGAGACAAAGGCCAGTACATAGACAGCTTCATGGGCCTCAAGATTTCCTTCTAAGAAGGTGTCATGAAGTAGTGAGTTGTAAGGTGAGAATGACTTATTGTCTTTATCTGGCTCATAGACAATGGCCTTCAGATCTTCATCAGAAGCAGAGGGGGCGGGAGTCCCCAAAGCTCCACCTACACAGGGACAAGCTTCTACATAGCTGGTGTCCATGGGGTTGAACACACTGTGGATCCTGGATAGATTTCAGGAAACAGCAAGTTAGCTTTCAGGAGACAGCATGTCAGTGGTGGTAATCAGTATAATATATTCCATAGTGTTATCTCTACTTGCAATAAATTAAAGAACAGTAGAAACATTTTGCAAGATTGTTAAAATGGTTCAGTTTATTTCTGTGATACTTTGATAGCTTGCAGAAAACACAAAAAATAATTTACATAATTTTGGCATCATACTAATAAGATTATAATGCTAGCTTTTGCTTAAGAAGAGCTAAATGCATATTTTGGGGAGATGGTGTGTTCATTCTGGATTACAATGCCATTGCCTTTGTATCCAGAGAGAGAATATATAAGCAATTCAGGACTGCAAAAGTGAATAATATGACAAAACAGAAAATATTTGGGGATTGTTAAACAATCTTGACAGCTTTTAACCAAGAACTATGATGACTTTTAGCCAAGTCTATCAGCTGTGGCAGATCCATTAGATATGAGGCAAAATAAAGACGTGAACTGCTGCTGGCATCAGTGGCATAGCTAGAGTTTGTGCTACTCGGGGCGGACTTTGAGTTTGCCATCTCCCCCCAAATAAAACATAATACATATACAAAATTAAACATAATACACATCATAGTCCAAACATAAATGAAGGAGTCACCAAGACACGGCAGAGAAATGCAAACATTTTAATAAAACTTGTATAAAAACTTATATACACAAAAAGGCTAAGCACTTTCACAATTCAGATGCTGTTTTTTCAGAGCATACAGAACAAGATAGGATTCAGAAATGTAAACTACAAATAAAACATCATCTGGCTCAAAAACCTCCAGTCACAGTCTAGTATTCAACTATGAACCAATCATAATAGCAATGTATCATTCCATACAAAACAAAATATAAGCATAATCATTTAAACAGACCATGCATAAATGTTCCCTCATACATTCCATTTATATCATATTTGGATTAGGGATGACAGTACTGCATCAGCAAAGAATTTAATAGATTCTGCTGACAGACATACATTTAAATTCCTAGTAGCTGAAAAATTTGAAATAAAAGTCTACATCTGGGTGATTTTTGTAATGACATGGAAAAGTCAGAATTAAGATGGATAATGAAATTGCAGGCAGGCAGAGGGAATGGTTTGAATGGGAAAGTACCTCTGAAACCCATTCTTAAACAACAATTTAAAGAGACCAAGCATCTTCAGATGGAACACGGTTCATCCTCGGATGGTATTGTGACACCCATGCCCTGGCCCAGCAATCAAGGAGCCTCAATCCTCACCACTAACACCAGTGAGGGGTGTCTCGTATAGGAGGAAAGGCTAACAAATGCACACAGCAAAGTGCAATTTCTCTTAGGAGCACACAGAGATCACAGTCAGTCTGGGGCTGGTCGCTCCCTTGCTCTCCAGGTCCCCAATAAGTCTCCCCACTGGCACAGCTATAGAGTCCAGATCTCAGCCTAGTTGGCAAGCTAAAACCTCCAGCACCCTCTCTGTCCAACCAGCACTTAGTGTCCCTGCCGAAGTAGCTGACACACACACACACACACTTTAAGATAAGAGTTTATACAACCACACAGACACTCCTGGGGAAGGCTGGCACCAGTTCTAGAGCTCTGCCCCTTTTCTGCCCAGTGTAAAAGGTAGTACCACCTGCCACCACCCACTAATATTTATCAGCTACTCAAAGGTCCTTAAATTGGTGTCCAATTATTACTGTGCAATATTATTATCCAATTGGTAGTATAGCCCATGGCTAAAACTATTGAAGTGGCATTGTACAATTTTACCAAAGGCATGCAGGTACTCTAAAGAGCTTAAATTATCTCTACAAAACAGCCACAGTTGAAAGGGTTTAAAATATTTAATAACAAATAGTCAAAACACAAGACAATACATTTTACTACACAGTGCTTGTCAAGAGTTCAGAGATCACAGAGAAATACTTAAAATAATTCAGTAGTACAGTTCTGACATCACTGAAAAACACTTAGTCTAATCTTTCTAGTTTTTAGTTATTTCTAAGTGAACACAAATCTAAGATAAACTTACATATATAGCAAGACAGTGCTAATGAGTTGGATAGTCCAGACAAAAATGCTTAATGTTCTCTGATTCTCTCTCTTTTTAAAATCACATTCCTTCTTCACACTTCCCTGGGTTTCCCAGGCTAACAGGCTACATTCTTTAGTAAGCTCACACCAGGTCAGGAAGCAAAGCCATTAAGGACATTTATGCATGCAAATGCTGGCCATTAAATCTGGCCTTAAAACAATAGCAAGAATTCCTTCATCTAAACTGGGTGGAGCTGTGTTTACATCAAAGTGTCACAACATGTTTTACTTGGTCAGCACAGTGCACTGTTGTTACATTTTTTGCAGTTCCACATGTAACACTATTTGCACCATTTAAGACACAAGCCTGTGGTTTACATTAATATTTACAGATGACAGAATTATCTCCAAAATTATATCTGGCTAGGCTGGCAGCCTTCATTTATCCTCACCCAATCTTCACATGTATCTTGTGCCTTTTGTGATAATACATAGCATACATAGTCAAAAAAAGTGAAAACAGCCTCTAGAAAAACAAATAATGAGTTTTTTAACTATACTTTTAAATAATTGCTAATTACAACAATCTGCAAAGCTGTTTTTCTTGCTTTTCTCTTAGCAAAATTGTCAATGACATTATCAAAGTCTATTTTGTCTGTCAGTTGGTGTTCTATAGAGAGTATGGCAAGATTTCTTAAACGCAAGGTGCTCATAGTAGATCTCAAGTAATTTTTTATCAGTTTTAGTTTAAAGAAACATCTCTCACAACTAGCAACACTAACAGCAATTGTGAGGAAAATTCGCAGCAGTATTACAATATTTGGAACTGAATTCCCAAGATTGTATTTCTGAATAAACCGTAGAAGTTCAAGGGGACCTTCCCTCCACACCTCTGTTTCTTCTTGCTTAGCAGCAGCAGCAATAAAACTATGAAGCCTTTTTCTCTCAATGAGGAACTCTTCCTTAACAATGTTACTTTGACACTCTTAGTCATCATTCAAAAGCATCGATAGAGTAAGGCATGCATATTTCTCAGCAAGAACGTGAAGTTGTTGAAATCTTATAGTTAGTTCTTAAATCACTCTATCCAGTGAAGAAAACATTTCCCTTTGCAATTCAGCTTAATGTGGTAATTCAGCAGCATCACTTGATCCTTCACCAAACATTTTTTTCTTCTTTCGACATTGATGTTCCTCCATGACTATTCATAAATCATTACAAACTTCTTTGGCATATGTTATTGCACTGGTCACTAGCTTGTCTATATTTTCAATTAAAAATGTTTTTTAAAACTTCAAGTTTTATATTACAATGCTGTATATTTAATCATTTAGTTTGTAGGTAAGCCTGTGTATCATTAATTTCTAGAAGAACAGATTCCCACAGTCCAAGGAAGCACATAAAGGAAAACGACTGCAAAGCAGCAAGTAGTACGCCAGCATGTGACCTGGTAACTGTGCTTTCTTCTTCACTTGTTAAATCTTCTAAAGCTTTTAAAATGCCTGAGAATTTTTTTACGACACTTACAGCTTCTCCCCTTGCACTCCACCGTGTTTCTATTATGCACTTGAGACTTTGACAAGTGACCGAAGTCAGAATATCCAAACGATGAGCTGAGAATGAAAAAATGTGAACAAATGTCCCAGAGTTCCAAAAAAGGTGACAGAACTTATAGCAACAGAAGCTGCATGTACACTGGCCAAATTTAGTGTATGATTGGTGCAATCAACAAATTCTGCTTTTCCATTAACTTTTATGCATTTCTGAACACCAGTATATTGTCCAACCATCAGAGCAGCATTGTCACAACTTGTCCTCTACAATTTTGAATATCAATTCTATCATGTTCTAGTTTTGCCAAAATCATACTTGAAATATTCTCTGCGGTTTTACCTTTTGTTTCAATAAAATCAACAAATGATTCCACTACCTTTACTTTATCTCCACCAATCATAACGTAGCGCAAAATGTGGCTCATCTGATCCTTATGAGAAATGTCAGGAGTGCTTTTGAATGTTATAGAATAATACTTAGCTCCTTTAACTTGTTCTATGATTTTGCGTCTTAATTTATTTCCCAAAATTTCTATAAACTCATTTTGGATCATAGGTGACATATAAGATTTAGTAAATTTATTTCCCATATTGATTCTGAGAACATGCTCTTGAAGCACTGGGCTATATTTTGCCAACAAATGTACAAATTCTAAAAAATGTCCTCTATTTCCTGTCAATTCAGCATCAAAGTCATTTACATTGTGAATTATTTCTTGGTGACCCCCTAACGCCAAATTCTGTTTCTCTAGGAATCTAATTATGCCCAACAATCTTGAAAGGATTTGCCTCCACTTCTTCACATCATTTTCAATAACTTCCTAATTTTTTTTATCAGTAGTTGCTTCACATTTAATCCGCATTTCCAACTACTTCCACTGTGTGAAATTCTGAATGTGGGCCACACTGGATTCATGCTCGAATATTTTAGGATTCAGTTTCCACCACATATTGAATCCATCCACAGAATCAAAACTGGAATAACTTCTGTCCGAAAACAGTCCGCAACAAAAGCAGTAAAGAGCTTTCTTGGAAGGAGAGTAAATCAACCACAATCTCAACATTTTTTCACCATTTGGTAGGGTTAAAAAAAAAAAGAGTTGCATGTAAGCTTTCTGTTTCATCCTTTGGCTGACACACCTTGACCAATCACTTCACCAAAATATAAATCTAGGTGTTGAACCACAGATGCACCTTGATGTACCAGTAACATCCATATGCCATCATTAATCTTGCTTGTCTATAGACCAACATCTTTTAAGTTAATGGATGGAATTTTTTTGTTTGACACGCACTTCATCTCTTGAAGTTGATGGGCTACTTAAACTTAAAGTCGGTTTTAATTTGGCAACTGCTTCAGGTGCTTCAGGAGCAGCAGTAATAGTAGTTTCTCCATGACTGAAGTATTTCAATAGTGCACCTTCATTCTTTTTTAATATTTCTTCCCTTGCCTTTCTCTTTTTTCTAAAAGCAGCACTGCTCTTTCTTCTTCTCTTGATCTTGGAAATGGGATTAGATTAACACCTGAGTGAAAATAATATTACTACATAACAGTAAATAATAATGACAGTCAAGAAGAACAACAAGAAGTAAGAATAAAATGGCCATACACATTTTCTGGAATGTAACAAGTCCGGATCTTTTAACAACTTAACACAATTATTTCACAATACAGTTAAATCTTTTTTTAGTGAAATAATACTAATGTTGCATATATTGTACTAACTGCTGTTTAAATGGCTTTCATGTGCTGCATGCTACCCAATTACCAAAAATGGTATTAGAAATCCAAAACATTTGGAGAAGTTAAAAACGAGACAACTCGTACAGTATCAGTATGCACGGCATTCCAAGTTTCTGTGCATAAATAAAACAAGCTCTTTAAAGGTATCACATGCCTCTATCGATCCATTTTCCCCAGTTGCTCTAGGATACCACTGTCAACAGCCTACCTGTTCTTGTAGATAACAAGCTAATGAAAAATACAGAAAATCAAATACAAACTGTTTTAATAGTGTCTGTAGACAGATAGCTACAAATGTTGTACTGTACATATACATACAACGAAAGAACCAGAAATATGTGCTGACAGGGACATGCATAGGGTCCGCTAAGCAAAGTGGTCTCATGATTGCATAAATCACAGAGTTACAGCACCGTACTGCACAAATGCTGATACATAAGTGCCACAGAATCTTTCCACCTGAACCCTAATTATCAACCAATCAAGAAGGACAAATCTCAAAAGAACCAGGGACTGGGACTAAACTAATCCAAACATAATCAGGGGCAGACATACTCAAACTATTTGTAGTACTATAATTCACTTGAGACTTCGAACTGACAGAATAAGAGAATGTGAATTAATATACAAGTTCAATTCACATGAAAATACCTTGAATTCATATAGCCATACCTCTCAACCTCTTAAGAGGAAGAAATCTGGATAAAGACATAAATAAAAGTGGCACAAAAGCCCAAAAATAGGGACATATCACAGTGCTTAATTCTGAGCCATGTTTGCTGTGTTTTTAGCAAAAACAAATACACAAATAGACGTATAAAAATAAGTAATTCTGATTACAACACAGTTTATATTACACACACACACACACACACACACACACACACACACACACACACACACACACACACACACACACACACACACACACACACACACACACACGCACACACGCACACACACACACACACACTTTTGCACTGTCTTTTTTTAAGTCTGTTGCTGCTGCTCCTTTCTAATAACCTTTGTGCGTCATGGTGTACAACTCAGCCAAATGAAAAACCACCATGGCACCATCTGACTTCCGTCTTTTCGAGTCAGCTGCCAGGCCAACAACAAATAGCTTCTTGTTACTTAAAAAGTGCCACCTGCAGTCGACCTCCCCTTTCACCCTCCCCCCACTAGCTACACCACTGATTGAAACCCCCATTCAAAGAAAATGCATCTGCCCAGTAGTGGCTAAAGTATGAACCAATAATAACAAAACTGCCCAATTCAGAACATTTCTGTCATAAAAAAATCATAAAGGTCTACTCAAACTTCTGTCACTACAATCCACCAATATCAGTAAATATGCACAAAGTAATCTAAATAATTCCACATTAAAGATATCTAATTAAGAGGTTGCTGCTAGCAAGCAACTTTATATCTCATTATTTCATGTACTAATAAAGTGCCTGCTGCCCTTGAAGAATAAATTGCCTATGTTACTTTACAAAAATGATAAGCTAGTAATACTGCAATAGGAAATGTATAGGTTCATAGGTTCATAGGTTCATACTAGGCTATCTGCCCAAGGGCATTTATAAGCCTAGACCATAGTTATGTGGCTTTCGCCACCCCTTTAGTTTGAATAAAACTATGCCTATTATTTTGCTGTGCCTCTGTCAAGCAGTGACACTGAAGTAATCCCTGGGGTATATCTGCGATCTCCCATCCATTGGTCAAGATTCCTCTTGAACAAGGCCAGCGAGGTGCTCTGCCTCATATGTACCGGGATTTTGTTCCACAGCATAGGGAGTCTCTGGGTGATGAATTTGTCCCTCCAGCACGTTCTATTAATAACCGTGTCAAGGTTTAAGTTTCCCGCCCTTGTGGTTCTGAGGGATCTAGATTTTTTGAGGTGAAGCATATTCATCAAATCTGGGTTTGACATGGCCTTATATGTCAGGCACAGGTCACCTCTGAGCAAGCGGTATGAGACTGAATAGAGCTGGAGTTCTTTCAGTCGGGCAGCATAAGACATATTTTTGAGACCCTTTATCCTTTTGGTGAGGAACTTTTGGGGCCTTTCCAGCTGCTGCAGGTGTCGGGTCAGATACATTCCGAATGGGGCATTGTACTCAATCATAGGTCTAATGAGTGATGAGTACAGGGGACGATGACCTCCCTTGATCTAGATGTGAATCCCTTCATGATCAGGTGGGCAATGTAGAAGGTTTTCCTAACTACTTTAGCAACATGAGTGTCAAACGAAAGGCTACTGTCAACCTGGGTCCCCAGATCCCTGATGACTTCTTCTGTGCTCAGTGGATTGCCACCTATATGGTAGCTAGGGGTAACCTTGTTTTTCCCGAAGGGTATGACTATGCATTTCTTGGCGTTTAACTTTAGGCCATGGCTCTGGCACCAGTTATCCATTTCTGTGAGGCCCTTCTGAAGGATATCTGTGTCAGATGTGTTTTCGACTATGGCGCCCAGTTTGCAGTCATCTGCAAACTTTGTCAGCCATAACCCTAGCAAACTGATAGTTTCATAGTTACTAGGTATCTCCTCCAAAGGAGGACATTCTCAGGACTGCAGCATCTACCCCCTTTCAAGTACAACACAGTACAGTATCAGCAATCCATCCACATACTGTGGGAGTACAACCCACAGCCTTCTGCATCAAAAGCAAGTATTCTATCTGATGTGCTACTAACAATGCAAGCAGACTTAGTATAAGCAGTATTAAACTTCTCTTCCCCTGAAGCTCTCAGCTTCTTGTAAAATCAGCTTGACACTCAAGTATATCTGTCAACTTTGTAGCACATGAAATCTGGAAAAAGCCAAAATTTATTGGGGGGGGGGGTACAAAGTCACATAACCAGGGGCACATTTTAAACATTACTTATCTTAGAAAGTTGCTAGAATAAAATGTTTGTGTCACCATGCGTTTCCTGAAAGATAAAAAGAAACAACCTTAAATATGATTATTTAGTGAATTCAAGTTCTCACTGATTTGCCAGAAATCCACAAATTTAAAGAGGGACAGATCAACCACTGTAAATCTGAACAGTTGAGAGCCACTTCTTGAATGGGTAGATACATTAGGCTCCTGTTCCTTGTACACAAGGTGCAGGGTTGGAGCCTGAGTATACCAAACTGAGGTCATTTACACACACACACACACACACACACACACACACACACACACACAGACACACATACACAGACACACACACACACAGACACACACACACACACACACACACACACACACACACACACACACACACACACACACACACACACACACACACACACACACACACACACACACCACTAGAACTGAGCAAACAAAAGGCCAAGCTGTATATGATACACACAGCGAGGCTGCTGCGGGTTACTAAATCAATATGGACATGAGGCTGAGAGAATACATGCTGCATGAGGCTACTTACACAGTAAAGCTAAGGTTGCTGCAGTGTGAATATTGAAGAAGTAAATAAATATGGAGCTGCCAAACATCTACTTGCTCCTGGTATGCTTGGGTAACAGGTGGATGTCAACAGTCCCTGGTGTGCATGGGTAACGGGTGGATGTCAACAGTCCTTGATGTGTGTGGGTAATGGGTGGATGTGAACTGCTGCATATGATACCTGCACTCAAGAAATTCAGAACAGAAGTGCTGCCCTCAAGAAACTCTGCATTAAAGTGCTCAAGAAAGCAATTATGCTGCATAAAAGTGCATGCCTCCTGTGGCGGGATGCACCTCACGGCCCTCCCCAGCTGCGCCACTGGCTGGTAGCCATACCACAAGTGATGTCTCATAAATTTGAAATGTTCAGTACTACTGTGCTCATATAAGGATGACATAGCTTAGATTCCAGTAGAGACTATAATGCAGATATTTTAAGTAAAGTATATCTCTGCCACATTAATAGTGCTGCTTTATAGCAGTGTTGGCTCATTTGTATAGTTTTCCAGTGAATTTCGCACAGAATAAGCTGTGGGCAAATAAAACTCCAGTGTTATCCAGAGATTTGGAAAACAGAATGAAAGAGTTTGAATTTGAGCCCTTTGTAGCAAAAAAATATTAACTCAAGTCAAATTCACAATCCTACCACATATTGGCGAATGGTGTTACCAGAGTTATGTGAGTATCATCCTAGTTTTATACACTTGAGAAGTTTGTCAGGAAATTATATGTGATGGCCAAACATGCATTCAGATACTGAGAAGAGTTTAGTTAGTTAGTTAGTTAGTTAGTTAGTTAGTTAGTTAGTTAGTTAGTTAGGCTGTCCATCTGAGATGATGCCCATTTATAGTGGAACACAGGAGAACTGTCTGGTTAAGTGATGTTCTTAAAGTCATACAGAAAGCAAATGAGGGTGAGGGAATAAAACCCAGGATTACAAAATGAAGTTTGCTAACAAATAGCCCTAACTATCAACATTAAACTGCAAGACATAATTGTAGTAGCCAACTGTAATAAATGTAAGTACATAAGAAGTGCCTTGCCACTACTGGATTCCATCCTTGGGAATATATGAAGAAATCACATAGAAAAATGTGCTTTGCTTTTACTGGTCCATTGTATTTTAAAAATTCTTCTGATCATTACTGGGGCAGTTAAAGTGGATGGACATGTACTTTATAATGACATCAGCTTTAGACAGTACTGATATACATTGAATGGATGTGTACCTTACAAAGACATCAGCTTTACACACTATTGATGTACACTTAGGGATAATGTTAGTATTCATGGAGTACCAGAAAGGACAGTAATGGGAAATGCAGCATTATTTACATGAACGGAATTCACAACTTACAAAGAAGAGTGGATTCATTTACATTTATTATGTTCCTTATTATCCTTTCTTGAATGGATTAGCAGACATTCCAGTGGAAACATTTAAAGGAGAATGAAAAAAAAGTGACTAATGGTTCCCTCGAAAAAAGATCAACTAGAGTTTTAAGTACTTGCTGAATTACATTAGTCAACTATTGGATTGTCATCTCCTGTGACAAGGGCATTTCTGTTGGATATTACCATACCTTCAATGCTGATGTCAACAGGAAATCTACTGGAAAAGTAGATGGAGTGGAGGGGGAAGGCGTTGATGACCTACTAGAGGAGCTAGATATCTTCACATTAGAGATGCAGAGAAATATGGAGACATTACATAAGTGCAAAAGATGATGTCAGAGAGATGTGAAGGGGTCAGTCACAATGGGAAGATAACAGTGGGATGTAGACAGCAGATTGTAGGGACATCTCCTCCTGGATTTCTGAAAGTACATTGTCAGAAAAAAATCTATTGACCCATAGTCACAACTAAATGACTGAGTCAGATTTCCACACAGAGAGCTCAAACAAGTAAATATAGAGCCTGGTAAAACCAAACCAATGACAAGGGGAAAAAAAAACCTGCTCAGATAAACACAGACTAAATTTAATAGCAATAATTTATGTACTGACAAGCTTTCTGCTTCCCATCTTCATGTCAAACACAAACCACAACAGTCAACATGACACCTATTAGAGTAAGCTTTAAAGAGACAGAATTACTGGAATAATACTCCTTTAGACCATTCTGAAAAGCCTTACAGAGAAGTAAAAGCCAGTTATGACAAAGCATTTTCTAATGGGAACCGGAAAGCACCCATTATGTATCTTTCTAATATCACTAAAAACAGGTCTATGTCAGACCGATAGCCATTCCAAACATTTTAAATGCAGTATCCATTTATTTATTAGTTTGTTGCACTATGTGCCTACAGTGTATCACTTAGCTGTAGTTACACTGCTGTTGTGTGTAATAGTGTTGTTAGCTACAGCATGACTTGCATTCTTTCCTCACAGGCTACCTAGCAATCAGTTATGATAGCTGGCTAGTTGTAACATGTGCTAGATCCAATTGTTTTGAAGTGGAAGTAAAAGGTTAAACCAGTCTGTTTTGTTTCTTTCCCTTTTCAGAATTTGCATGAGTTTTGTCTTGTTACCTTGTGACCTTCATATTTCTATTGACATTATTCATGCTTTCACTTCATTATCCATTCCCCTGAGGTTGTTTCCTCAGAGTACTGGATATCCATCAAGGTTATGACCTGTAGCACCTTCCAAGACAGGCTGATGCAAGTATACTGATCTGTAGCTAGGTGAGATGGTGCCACTAGAATGCGAAAGGAATGCATTACGTTATCACTCAAAACTCGGACCAAAACAGAGGTGCAAAACTATTAACTACTGGATATGACCTTGGTAGTGTGAAAATGAATGCCAAAAACTTGTGAACAAAATATTTTTCTTGGAACAGTTTGAGGTTAATGGGATAAAGGATCTAAGGACCAAAAGCCATCATGAATTTATAATTGGCAGAACATGTCAGACAAGGAATAAAGCAATGAGCTAGAATGAATTTCAATTCTAATATAATTTATTTATTAGTTAAGTGAACTGATCCTTCTCAGACCCTTTTCAACCCTACTTGGGTCACAAAGCTAAGAATAAATACTATATAGGCACATATACAAGTGCCAGAGTCCCAAGCACTTGAAGACCACTATCTTGAAGCCAAGGACTCAGGTGTCTTGTAGCTCATACAGGTTGCCACTCGCACTAATAATTTTGGTCAAACAACTGCCACACCTTACCCAAACAAATGATTGGGTTCAAATGAGGTAAGTGAGGCACCCATATGGAAGAATTCGGAGGGGGGGTGGGAGTGTAGATTATGTCAGTGATCTAGAAGGGGATTTAGTTTTAGGTTGGAAAAAGGGGATTTTAGGGTTAGGGAGTGGGAGAACAGTTTTAGGGTTCTGGAGTAGGAGAGGAGTTTAGGGTTAGGGAGCAGCAAGGGAGTTTTAGGTATAGGGAGTGAGAAGGGAGTTTAGGGTTAGGCAGCAATCAGGGAATTTAGATTTGAGGAGAGAGGTTTGAGTTTTAGGTTAGGGAGCAAGCTGGGATTTTAGGTTTTGAGAGGGACAATGGAGGTTTATTATTAGGAAGCATGAACTCAGGTTAGGAACTGGTTGATACTCTTAAGGTTAATAGGGTCAGGTGCAAGGAGGACTAAGTAGTTAAGTAAAATTGAGCTAGTGGGGTTTACAGCACTTGCTTCAAGCAAGTGTATTCATGCTACGAGCATGCAAGCACTTGTAGTAGACCCCATCCATTTATTATGATGACTCAACATGTCTTCTGGAAGGTTTAAAGAAACCAGAGTAGTCAGAGACAGCTGATGCATATGTTGTGATAATCTGCAAAGCTCCAGACCAGAAGCAACTGGAGGTCAAGCTTGAACCCCAGATACTATAAATGTGAGGCAAAGATCCAACTAAACTGCCATGACACCATAGCTGAAATTTTACCCATGAAGCTGTGAAAAAAGCCTGAGTAAGAAGATGTGAGTATACTGATCTATGGCTAGGTGATCTGGTGCCACTAGACTGAGAAAGGAATGCTGAGCTAGAATCATGTGGGACAAATTATTTATGACTTCTATAATCAGAAATACAACACTGATATAGTCACCTACAACATAAATAGCTTTTGGAAATACAGCCTGATAAATGTCTTCTTAAATTCAAAACAGGCAAAGAAGCGAAATAATATTCTAGCAGTCATAAAAAAATTGGTATGACAAGGTACCTGCTCTCTTGGACAGAATGATGTGGTGCTTAGGATTAAACTTCTAGTCATATATTGTCTGATTGGGGAATATACAAAGAAATGTAGTTGTTTTGTTTTTATGTGAGAAAGACATCAAATTGTTTAGAATTCTGGTATCTATACTCTTCATATTCATTAACATCCTAACATTCGACTTACCAATGCAACCCTGTACTGTACCCTTTACACAGATGGTGTAATAATACTGTATTTAGATAAATCAACTCACAAAATACAAGAAAATCTACAACAAGACCAACTCAATATGGAATTGTCTAGCAAACATGCAGCTTGTATTAAACTGCAAAAACACAACCACTATACTGTTTGGCACACAGCAAAACTTAAATCCTACCCCACAATAAACATTACTGACCCCAAGGTAGTCCACTACCTAACGTTATTGAACAAGGGTACTTAGGTATTACTTAACTCATGTTTGTCACATGTATACAAAGTATTACAAAAGTAGCACTCAGTCAGCTAAGATTAGCATACAAATACTCTCACCTACTTCCATTTGAATCTAGGAGAAATTTCACCTTGCAAATGACAATGCCCAAAATAGAATACCATCTACCATTAATTGCAATAAGCACAGAACCTAACACAATCTGCAAATGACTACAAACAAGATCTGCAGATTCATAACCCTGGCAGTCCCAGAGAATATTACTATCACTCCCTAGAAAAATCAAAATGGCTGCGAGTAACAGTTAGGGCTGCTCTCTGACTTCCTCATATGCAACCTACTAAACTCCTCATATTTTCTATATATAGCACATATGGTACAACATAGAAAAGAACAGCTACTCCCACAGTTCATTTTCAAACAATGCTATCTACTTAACAAGTACATACTTCACAAAGGCAGTAAGTGACAGAGCCTTTTTAAAGCTTGCCCCTGCAACATGGAAACCCTATTGCAAAATATCTGCAAAGAGCAGGAATTAAGTACATTCAAAAATATTCAATATTCATATATTCAATTATATGTTGTTTCTCTAAATGTGTATACTGCACTCATTACATTGCACAGTACAGCAGCAATGCAATCATCTGCTAAAATTTGTAAATGCCTAACTAGCCCAGATCATGGCTAAAAATGGTCTGAGGACCAGACGACCATTACATAGGTTCATAGGTTGGTACTAGGCTATCGGCCCGAGGGCCTATACAAGCCTAGCCATAACAATTCCCTGGCTATTTCTTCCCACACTATTTACTTCCCTGAACCCCTGTCTAGCAGGATAACTGACGTGATCCCCGGGGCAAATTTCCTTTCTCCCATCCAATCGTCAAGGTTCCTTTTGAAGATGGCCAAAGAGGCGCTCTGCTTGACATGTATGGGCAGTCTATTCCAGAGTCTGGGGAGTCTCTGGGTCAGGAACCTATCCCTCCAGCATGTTTTGTTTATTGTGATGACGAGGTTTAGATCCCTGGAGCATGTGGCTCTGAGGGATTGGGATTTCCTTAAGTGGAGCATGTCCAACCGCTCTGGGTTTGACATGGCCTTGTATGTTAAACAGAGATCGCCTCTGAGTAGACGATATGTGACAGAGTATAGCTGGAGTTTTTTAAGGTGGTCAGTGTAGAGCATCTGTTTTAGGCCTGTGATTCTTTTAGTTAGGTATTTCTGCTGCCTTTCCAGTTGTTGCAGATGTCTTGAGAGGTACATACCAAATGGGACGTTGTATTCTCTAATGGGTCTAATGAGGGATGAGTACAGTGGGACAATGACCTCCTTTTTTCTGGATGAAAGGCCCTTAGTGATGAGGTGTGCCACATAGAAGGATTTCCTGACTGTTGTGGCGATGTGGTTATCGAAGGTGAGACCACTGTCCACCTGTGTCCCTAAGTCTCTTATCACACTTTCGGTGTTTAGTGTACTGCCACCTATGTGGTAATTCACGGTTACATGTTTTTTCCCAAAGGGGATAACTATATATTTCTTGGCATTGAGCTTGAGCCCATGGCTCTGGCACCAAGCATCTGTTTCTGTAAGGCCCTTTTGTAGAGTATCCAAATCATTTGGGGATTCAATAATGGCTCCCAGTTTGCAGTCATCTGTGAACTTTGTTAGCCAGAGTCCCTTAGTGTTGGCCTGTACTTCAGAGAAGTAGATGCCAAACAAGAGCGGTCCCAGGAGTGAACCCTGTGGTAATCCAGTCAACCAAGTTAATAAATACGTACATATGCCTACACAAACACATATGTACATGTATATTTATTTTTATTTATTTATTTTATTTTACATTTGATTACCAGGAAAGTCGGACTGAACACATGCCCCTTTTCAGCGGAGGCCAGGGAGAAAAACTTCACATAGCACATACAGTATAACAACATTTGATTAGAATTGACAACACAGTGTAATAACAAATACTAGATAACAGAGTTTAAACACCCAGGAACCTATATGTTAACTAAGTAATCAGTGATAATACAATAACATAGGGTAGCGAAACATAGATAATACAACATGAAATCTTAAACAATTTCTATAAAGAGTCAGAAAATTAAAATAAAGTGCAGGTAGGAATAGAACAGAGAAATGAGAGACATTTACAACAATATACATGGTTATTTTTAGGTTAACTGTTCTTGTTTGTCATCACAGCTAGCTGACCTAGAGTAAGTGTGGTGTTAGTATCAATGAAGCAGATGTATTAGTATTGTCTGAGAGAGATGGTTTAGTCAGGAGAAGAGCAAGGGTAGAGCCACTTGTTGGATAAGTGAGTTTTTAGTATTTTTTAAATTGAGACAGGGCTGAAGTAGTTTTAATGCCATGTGGTAGTACATTCCAGATTTTGGCTATGTAATTTGAGAAAAGGGATACTCCAGCTACATTTTTGGCTGCATTGATCTTAATGAGATGTTTGCTGGTAGAGCTTAGAGTTCTGGCAGAGGAATATGGTTGAAGTAATGTTTGCAGGGCAGGTGTTTTCTCAGGTTGATGGAAGGTTTTATGGGCCATAGTTAACTACTTAAAGAGAAGGAGTTGGGGGAGTTCCAGCCAGTTGAGTTGTTTGAGTGCTATATAGTGGTGTGATCTAAATGGTGAGTTTGTAGCATATCTGACAATTCTCTTGTAACAGGATTACAGTTATATATGTACATACAAGCGAAATTAAATACAAAAAGAGGAAAACACATTATTTAGACACAGAAATGCATATCTATCGCCTGTATTTTGTTTTTTATGGGGTTGAAAAAAACTGTTACATTTCCTATCTATATCTAAATTAGAAAATATTTTATCTAAAGAGAACACAGACACTAGATTGTTTATTGTATTTTATAGAGTTAAACAGTCATTTCCGAATATTTTATGCAACAGTTAACATAGTAATGTATGTATATGGTATTCAGAAAACTCAGTGGTATGTGTTTCAATAACAGTGTTTGATATTGTCATTATAAATGTACTGACTGGTTCATTCTGATCTGTTAGTTATGTCAGGTGACTTCTGTTAGAACTATAAAGTGGATTTATCTTGTTACAGGTATGTATGCTGCCTATTTTAGTTAGGGTAGCCCTTTATTTGGGTAAACATGAATGATGGGTTTATGTTATTCAAGGATAAATTCTAGATCAAGTGAAGACTTATAGTATTTACTCCAGTTAATAGTACTACTGCTAATGTTTTGAGGGTGTTCCTTCCTTGACTGTGTTTTCTGTTAATGCCCTTGCAAGGTGCTTGGTGTTGCTTCAGGTGTAAAAATTGTCCATCCCACAGTAAGGAATGTGCAACTATCAGATACTGCAGTTCAACCAAAAATATCAGGAACAAATTCACAAAACAGTAATTTATTTCAGTAAAACAGTTACAGTAGCCGAATAAATTTTAGCAATCCATTTGGTAAGATACCACTTAAACTGTTAACAAAAAAACTGGATACCTTTAGAATGTCACAGTTTGGTCACCTAAGTTCAGTATGGTTGCTTAGTAAAACAGTCAAGAGTTAGGAAAGGTAGTGATAGAACAGGTTTCCCAGCACCCAGAAATAGAAGTGATTCTCAAAAAAGTGCATCAAGGCACTTCTCATGTCTCTTTGCTTTATAGTTAATATTACATCTGATTATGCACCTAATGTTAGAGCTGCAAGTTGTTTAATAAAAAAAAAATGATGATTATAGGATGCTTTCAATGTTTTATGTTCACTGTTTGCTTAATATTTCTTTTTGACCACACCCATAAAAATATCAGTATTTAGTATTAACAATTTATATGTGTAAGCAACATATTCTGAAGAATCCAAACCTACACAGTTCTTTAGATGAGCAGCTATCTTCGTACATTATGGTTTCACTAATAAATAAATCATCACATATGTTATGTTTCAATGTAGGGTGTTCCAGCTGTGAGACATAGCTAACAACTTGTATTACCAGGAGTTAAGACTCCCCTGTTGATGCAGTTAGTATGAAACTATAATAGCTTATACACTCAATTAGGTATTGAGGCATTATGGGTAAAGTCTCTCAGGATATTATGGCAGGAGTTTTCAGCTTCAAGAAAAATGTCAAGATCATGCTTATCAACAGAATTAAGTGTAAAGCTAATACATCTTTCTATCAAAAACTGTATAATTTGGTATTATATATGGTAAGGGGTTACTAATGGTCTGTTATTTACATGTGATATGGAAAGTGCAGCAATGCTCTTTAAGTAACTTTACAGATGAGCTGGAAGACAGTTTGTCCTTTGTGAATCAATGCAAGAATGATGTACAGGCTGCTAAATGAATGTGGCATGGCAAATAAAACAGTGCAATGGTAAAGCTTTTAGAAATTATCATACAAATTGCAGCATCATTTAATCCAAAGAAGTGTAAAGTATCATACAGCAGCAGTAAAGGAAAATATCAGGTAAGAATACTGTTAGCAATTGAATATGATAGATGGTGGAAAAATTACTTAATGTCTTAAAGATGTGTAGTCAGGTTACCAAAAGTTAGTCCACATTGGGGCTCTTCAAAATACCAAAAAGCTTTATATCAAAAGTAAAAATTAAATGTATAAGGTACGGTAGCACAGTAAGGAAAGTCATGCCTTGCATTTAACCCTAAGGCTTAGAGTTCTACAACATACACAACATAAATACATAAACAAATGTACAAACCGCACTTACAAAACTTAACTAAACACTAATAAATAAATAAATAAATAAATTGTGATCATTGCATTAGACGAGACCACATTTAAATAGCTATTAAAATAACATTCCTACAACTAGTCTTGAACCATCAGTACCGCCTTTCAGAGGCAGCATAGAGTGCCACTATACTTGGAAGCAGCTGTCAAATGGGTGTCACAGTTCCAGTCTTCATTCCTGGCACTGCTTATGTGATATGCAGTTCCCTGATGTGTTAAACCTTTACTTCTGATGTTGAATTTTCCATATTTCAGAGAGTCATCAATACTGGCATTCAGCTCTCTCTGTACGATCAACTTTAGATGAAAGCAGCATGCATTGATCTAAAGTTAGGAAGCCGTGCAGCCAATGCAAGAATGCAGTAAGTAAATGTAAGTAAATGAGGTATTCTGGGAGGTATAAGGTAAGTGATGCAAAGTAGAAAATTGGAACTTGATACTAGGAAACCACTGAAAATACTTGAGTACCTCTGTAGATAGGAGGCAAATACAGAATATGATTGTTTATGTTTAACACCTTAGAAGAATAAACGAAGCCCGCAGATGTAAGGATTTGTTTCCATAAAATAAATGTACAACAGGTATCGTTTAAAAGATCAAGTATGAGTGGTGGGGTGATGCACTTACTGTAAAGATGTGGAAGCATTGTTCCACAGAGGTAGTAGTGAATGCATGGAATGACAGTACTCTGACTGTTTTAGACTAAATCACAGTGAAATTATAAGCTGTAGGAAACACATGCTAGATAGTTTTGGCTGGATCAGAAGGAAGCTAATATTAATTATTTTAGAACGACTATCTAGGCTTTCAGTAGGAGATTGTACAAGGGGGTTTATGAGTCAGGCAAACTTTATCTCACATACAGTTCTGTGGCTGTTTTAAATAATATACTGTCTCTCCAAACAGCGGTGCTCACACAAACTAAATATGTTCCAAAAACACATGGGCATGCATCACTTACCCAGTCAATAGCACTACCCTACAATTTACAGTTAGATTCAATATGTCTTTTCTCTTAGACCAGAACAATAGAATAGCTGCATGAGTATATGCATACAACAGTGCTGTATACCGTGTGTATTCCATACATGTTTACAATATCCAGTTTAAGATGAAGAGATGCTGTCTGGATTTTGCCTGTGCAAATAAATGCTGTACTACTCTGTACTGCTCTAATCAATACATAGCAAGGTATTGTCAGCAACACATTCTACATTTTAAAACTCTTTTCCATGATGCAGTGATAGGAAACATTTTTTTAGATACTGGTATGTCAGTAGCACTAAGTTCAAACATTACTGACAGATAATGCATATTTTGTTCACCTCTTGCCTTACATTCTGTCTCATCTGGACAATGATGTTACTACAGCTGTTCTGCATTTCCGTTGTAGTATATCTGTGTAATGGAGATCTTCAGTTGTGTTTTCTAATCCATCGACTCATTTTTAAATATACAGTAAAATGCTAAATGGTCTAATTGTTTGATTAATCACTGTAGTTTTGAAAACAATTACTAAGACGTGCAAACAGAAAAATTGCTCCATGCATAAGATTCAAATTACAGAACAGATTCTCAGAGATTTCAACATTACTGTAGATGTCCTCATCGGCTCATCCTAAAAAGAAATTATGTTTTTTTTTGTTCTAGTCATCCTCTGACTAGTGAAAGTCCCTTAGCTGCTCTGTTGACCCATTTGCTCCCCCAGGCATAACAGCTCTATGGCACATTTTTGTTCCCCTTGAGTGAAGAGTGAGCCATCATTTGTACTGGGAAATCAGTGTTTTTGCTTTATGACTCTATGTTCCCCTGCACCTGTCCATAGATGCAATATGCAAGCATGAAATAATACACCTTCAGGTGTTCCACCCACTTTTATGAGGTATCCAATCCTCAAAAGCCCACCCTACCAATAACAAGCACCTTCTTGTATTGTCTAGTCTTCGGTGGGTATTTTAACATGCAGTATGCACCCCAGACATGTGCCCAGCCTTGTCATTCCTGTCCCTTCTGAAACAGCACTTCCAGAGTCTGGGTCACTAATCGCACCTGGATTACTTAAGTTGTAGTCAGGGCTTTTTCCTCTACACCACAGCAGATCTAATAGTGTTATACTTGACATCAGCAGATCTAACATTTACACTATAACGTGAAAGACTGACACAAATAAAATGTCATAGATTTTCACTGGCCTACTTTCTATATTAATTCATTCCCTTACTCTGTCTTCCATCATTCCTCTCTTATATTCTTTTTTCCCTTGCATCTTGTTCATCAGCCCAAGACCAGACTGACTGGATTTTACTCTTTGTAACTAGTCACAAGCTGTCCTGTCCTGAGCCTTGAACTAGCTTTAAATCTCTTTCATTTGAAGTAAAAGTTCAATTTATGACATTTTACTGATGAAAACAACAACACACAGTTTAATTTCTCCAAGACTTTTGGGTTTATAATACCATGACAGGAATGGACCCCATTTCTAAGTCAAAGTATGATTAAAGTTCATGAAATTAGTATCTCTGATGTTAGCCAAAGTGCTCTTTGCATCACGCACAATGTGCCCAGTAATAACTCCTTCTGAAATTCATACGGAGTTACATGTTTTGGTAACACATTTAAATATGTCTGTAAATTCTTTTTTAACAAATGCATTGCTCCTGCTACCATTGGAACTGTCTAGGTATCATGAATCTGTTGCATTAATGAACAAAAATTTGAATTTGAAACTTCTGACAGTTTTTCTTGTGCAAGTATTTTTCTTTCCTCTAATTTCTCTCTTAATCTTTTTGTATATCTTCTGTCTGGAAATTCTGGACATCTCGCATAATAGTAATAACACATCATTTCTTTATTATCCTTAACAGTCCTCTCTATCATCTTTATGGCTCTTTTTTGGCCTACCAGCTTTTCTGATATTTGTGGACTACTACTTCCTTCTACAACAGGGGAGCTATCCTCCACTTGGGCCTGGCCTAACCCCATTGGAGGAATGTTTCCATGTCTTGCGGGTTTTATACTGACATTTTTTCCAGTTCTGGCACCTGTGCACTTACCATGTTGGGCACTTTTTTATCCTGGGACTTGTGCAGCCAGTTGTAGCCGTCCCTGTTTTTTTAACCTATTTCTCTCCATGATGAATGCTATATAAAATACAGTCCATATATCAGTGTCGTCTTAGTGAGATTTTATAAAAACAGGGTCCACCTCATGAAGGTACACACCAAGACTTCGGGATGGATTCAATTCCAGCAATACTACTCTCCTTTCCTTGCTGATTTTTATCATCTCTCCATTCAGATCCCTACTTATCAATGTATATGAAGCCACGTGTCATGGAAATATGATCCTTCCTTCACAAAAGTAGTAGCGCTTCACAGAAAAAACTCAGCAATTTACAGTCTTTTGAAATGAAGCATTACATTGTGATTATTAGATTACATAATCAAATGGCCAGAAGTTAAACATTTTTTCAGATTCTTAAAAAAATGACATCTTTCCTACCAAATAACTGGTTTCAATCTTTTGGTGTGAAAGAAAACAATACAGAAAGGAGAGTATCCTTGTAAGAATGTTACTGAAGAAATTATCAGTTAGATTTTAATTCCCTCTTGATGACTATACAAGTCACTCATTATATGACAAAGAATTTAGTTTTCTATTTTCCAACATTTGAAGATGAAGTAACTAGCAGCTATATAAGAGACGATGACCACTGTTGCTGATAACATTATTTGAGATGACCACTATAATTCAGGATGCCAACATTCAAACTCATTTTCTTGGACTACAGATAAGATGAAAAATCAGGAAAACAGGGCAAGTCAGAATGGTCTTAGCTTTCAAGAAGACTTCGGCTGAAATACTTTCGTAAATCTCAGGAGCTGGCCGACCGGCACTTGCGAACTGCTTCTGCTTCGGGCACCGCGTGGCAAGAAAGACTGAAGAAAATGGCGTTGGCTGCCTCTTTTATACCCCTGCCACATTGACGTCACGGAAGAAGCGACAACAACCGACGCCGGACCTAGACTTTGGAATTCGGCCGACCGAGGACCCGCCTGACGGCAGGATAACCCATCTGTTATGACTGCAGCTGTATGCACGATGAACATCCACTTTGACATACTCACCATGTTAAAGAGAAATTGATACTGGCATTTCATATACAGTGGATATAAAAAGTTTACACACCCCTGTTAAAATGCCAGGTTTTTGTGATATAAAAAAATGAGACCACAATAAATAATTTCAAAACTTTTCCTACCTTTAATGTGACCTATAACCTGCACAATTCAATCTTGTAAATCTGTATATAAGCCATCATATACTTTAATGGTTGGCTGAGAGAACCCATATAGTGGAAGTTGCAGGAGCTTCTTCTGAACATAAAAAATGGTCCTATCAGGAATCAGTATTATTATGCCTCCTTTTCACCATCTAATGCTTTGAGATCCAATCTAATGTTCCAGGGTTGTGGTTATCTAAGTTTGCTGTTAATGGCAAATGAGGCATAATTGTCATTTAAGCATCCAACAGACAGTTACTTCAGAAAGGTCTTGATTAAGCCTTTTTTTCTGTATTAAAAATGGTCTTAAGCTAAATACTTAAAATTTTAGTGCAGTTCTCTTTGGTAAACAAAAATTTCCTACATCATATAAATGATGCACCCCTCTAAACTGATACCGTCATCAGGTACTTGGGCACTTATGTTGAGAACTCCCTCTCATTTGACCATAATTTCTCTACAACAGTTTGGAAAGCCTTCCATATGGCTCAGCTAATTTCCAAAGACATCTCTCCTAGAGTTAAAGTAATATTGGCTCCCCTGTGTTTATCCCCTCATAAAGTCAGTCATTGAATATAATAATACTTTTGGTATATACCTTTCTAAGCATATCGCTCAACTTGAGAGGACTTGGATATTCTTAATTACAATTCTCACTGGTCTCAAGTTCCTTAATTATCCATACAGGCAGGCAGTTCTGCCTTTGTACTCAGTCTCCTGCTGTGTTATTCACTGTGATCTCCATCTTGTCTTTTGAGGCATATAATAGCCTACCTTATACAATCTCCAGCACCTTAGCAGAACCAGTGGCTCCTGAAACATACAATGCTGAGCTGTGATATACTGAGCTTGTTGGAGTTTTGATATATATATATTGCTCATGTTCAAATGGGTTTGGACCTGATGCAATAATTGGATTTTATTGTTATCTGCCCTTGTTTCATTTGAGTTTGAATAAAACAGCAGACTTAGGGTTGACTGTTGCTGACTCTGTGCCTGGTTGTGTTTGTGGTTAGGGTTGCTGTTCTTGGTGAGAAAAGGAGTGGTTTTACCCCACCTGTCTGATCATAGGTTCATAGGTGAATACTAGGCTAATGACCAGTGTGCCTTTTTAAGCCTAGCCATGCACTCCCAAATAAATGACAAGTGCTGGTACCCTTGGTAGTGTAAGTAGGGGCCTGTGAGATGAAACATTTACAAGCAGGGGCATGGGAGATTAAATGTTTACAGGATGCTTGTGTCCATTAGACAAAGGTGCCAAACCAGGGGTGAATTTCCAGTTCCCCATCTCGTTGACCAAGTTATGCTTGAATTAGGTTAGGGAGGAACTTTGCTTCACATCTTTGGGAAGCCTGTTCCAGAGAAGGGGTAGTCTCTGGGATAAATACCTGTCTCTCCAGCAGGTCCTATTTATATCACAGACAAGATTTATGACTTTAGAATGGGTAATTCTGATGCTAGTTATTCTGTGACTATGAATGTGGTTCATCAGAGTGGGGTCCAAATATATCTGGTATACCAGGCATAGATCTCATCTCAACAGAATGTACAAGACATAATACATTGATAGGGTTCTGAAGTGGTCTTCATAAGACACGTTATCTATGCCCTGTATTCTTTTAGTGATGAAATTATGTGGATATTCCATCTATTTGTTGTGCCTGGTTAGTTACATACCAGAGGAGGTATTGTACTAAATAATAGGTTTGATAAGCACTGAATACATTGTAACAATAACCTCCTTGGACCTAGATGCCGTACCTTTGTATACAGGTTGATGACATAGAATGATTTCCTCACTACTGTTGCTGTTTGTCCTGAGTTTGTCTAACTAATTGTCTGTCATATATCCCCTTATTGCTGATTTATTTTTCTCTTTAAGTGTTTGCCTATTAAACAATTGCTAGGTTGATTCTTTGTAGTGCTAAGCTGTAATTGTTGAATTCCTGCTACCCTAACTGAATTTTGTTTGTATATCATCCTTATTTCACCTAGGTTTGGTCCTACCGAGCTAACTGTATTCTGTTATCAGCCCTAGTTTCACTTGAATGCGGACTAAATAGCAGGTGAGAGACTTAGGGTTGACTGATGTTGCTTTGGGCCTATTAAATGTCATTGGTGAGAAGAGGAATGGTTTTAACCATGTCCGTCTGAACTGGCCCTGGCCTGTCTTTGTCTTGTTTTTTTTTTCTCTAATCATCTGCCACTTATTCCCTTGTTATTTAATGGCACTTTTCCTGTTAAGGCAGGTATTTTCTTGTTGGAAATATTTCAAGCTTGGGTACTTACATATTAACGCAACCAGATTTTCGCAGCTGTGAAAATCGCATGCTATAATAAGAACTACTGCAGAAAACACCCTAACCTTTTTTTTAGGTTCATAGGTTCATAGGTTAGTACTAGGCTATCAGCCCTAGGGCCTATACAAGCCTAGCCATAACAATTCCCTGAATATTTCTTCCCACATTATTTACTTTCCTGGACCCCTGTCTAGCAGGGCGACTGACGTGATCCCTGGGGTGAATTTCCTTTCTCCCATCCAATCGTCAAGGTTCCTCTTGAAGAGGTCCAAAGAGGCACTCTGCTTGACATGTATGGGCAATCTATTCCAGAGTCTGGGGAGTCTCTGGATCAGGAACCTATCCCTCCAACATGTTTTGTTTATTGTGATGACAAGGTTTAGATCCCTGGAGCGTGTAGCTCTGAGGGATTGGGATTTCTTTAAGTGTAGCATGTCCAACAGCTCTGGGTTTGACATGGCCTTTTATGTTAAGCAGAGATCGCCTCTGAGTAGACGATATGCGACAGAGTATAGCTGGAGTTTTTTAAGGCGGTCAGCATAGGGCATCTGCTTTAGGCCTGTGATTCTTTTAGTGAGGTATTTCTGAGGCCTTTCCAGTTGTTGCAGATGTCTTGAGAGGTACATACCAAATGGGGCATTGTATTCTATAATGGGTCTAATGAGGGATGAGTACAGTGGGACAATGACCTCCTTTTTTCTGGATGAAAAGCCCTTCGTGATGAGCTGTGCCACATAGAAGGATTTCCTGACTGTTGTGGCGATGTGGTTATCGAAGGTGAGACCACTGTCCACCTGTGTCCCTAAGTCTCTTATCACACTTTCTGTGTTTAGTGTACTGCCACCTATATGGTAATTCATGGATACATGTTTTTTTCCAAAGGGGATAACAATACATTTCTTGGCATTGAGCTTGAGCCCATGGCTGTGGCACCAAGCATCTGTTTCTGTGAGGCCCTTTTGTAGAGTATCCACATCATTTGGGGATTCAATAATGGCTCCCAGTTTGCAGTCATCTGCAAACTTTGTTAGCCAGAGTCCCTTAGTGTTGACCTGTACTTCAGAGAAGTAGATGCCAAACAAGAGTGGCCCCAGGACTGAACCCTGAGGTACTCCACTTGTCACTTGTCTGGAGCTGGATTTGGAGTCGGCTACTTTTACAGTGTGGGTTCTATCAGTAAGCCATTTAGCAACCCATTGGGTGACATAGGGATTAATGCCCAATTTAGTAAGTTTATCTATGATTCCAGAGTGGGGGATGGTGTCAAAGGCCTTGGCAAGGTCTAGATAGGCTGTGTGGACCACCTTACCCTTGTCCATAGCTTTGGAGACTGATTCAAAGAAGTCAGTCAGGTTCAGGAGACAAGATCGGCCCTTCACAAACCCAAACTGGGTGGGGTCCAGTGTATCAAGGTTGCCAATGTCTTTGTTTATAAGTTCCATGATAATACGCTCCATGGCCTTGCAGATAAGGCTTGTCAGACTGATGGGACGGTAGTTTCCGGGATCCAAGGTGGATCCCCCCTTGTGGATTGGGATAACTATAGCTCTGCGCCACTCAGTGGGCACGAAACCTGAGGTGAGGCTATGATTAAACATGACACTTAGGTGAGGTGCCAGTTCATATTGTAGTTCATGTAGTACACAGCCCGGGATGTCATCTGGTCCCATGGATGCTGTATTCTTGGCTTTAGAGAGTGCATTTTGTACCTGTGTGGCCGTTATTACTGGAATTTGGCAATCTTCCGGTATTGAGATGGGCCATTTAGGGGGTGAGAGTGGGGTGAAGTTGGCACTGAATCGATCTGCCAGGATATTGGCAATATCCTTCGGATCAGTATATTTAATGCCATTCTGTTTTAGCTCAGAGCAGATCTGAGCATTGCCATTTAGATTCTTGACATAATTATAGAATGCTTTATGGTTGTCTTTGGAATCTTTGGCAATTTTATTTTCGTAACTAGCTTTGGAGGATTTTATGAGGCATCTCAGTTTCTTACTGAGGCTAGTAAGCTAATGAATTGAAGAAGACGAAGAACTAATGAATAATAACTTTTGATTCAAGTCTGGCAGGAAAACAATTGCACCAGTCTTCCCTCTGTTTTGCCATGTGTTACACACACACGCTTCAATTGTCAGGGCTGCTGTCTAAAAGATGAAACAACTGCCACTAACACATAATGTATTGACACCTGAAGTACGGCAAAAAAGTTCAAGGGGAATTGAAAGGGTTACGCTGACATTTGATAGTAACTGAGTGGTGTAAACCTGCTGTAATTCCTTGAGAATGTTTCTATATTTCTTGAGGTTCACGTATACATCTTTACATTTACAATTAATGCAGAAATGAATTAGCAGCACACATACTGCCAGTAAAATGCATGTCAGGTTACAAAAACCCTGTCAATGACAGAAAGTGCATTCATGTCTGAATTCCAGACAAAGAGTTGAAGGGTACTTGAAAGGGTATAGCTGACTTTGTACTAAAGGTTCACATATATGTTAATGCAGGGAAGAGATATCACCACCCGTGCCGGCAGTAAAGTGCATACTTCAACAGCAACACTGACAATTTTCAGTTTGGTTTGTTAACCCTTGCTAAAACATCCTTCATTGTAAAAGCAAACAGATTTCCTGACATTTGTACGACATTAACGGACAAATGTCAACAGTGGGAAATAGTAACACTTGACTACTGGCCAAGAACATTCATTCGATATACTTCTGATTAAGTTGCCTTTGCTGCGCTTGTGATCAGGAAGGCAGGATCTGTCATGTGCTGTTGCAGTGCGGAGTTCACCGGCCAAGTGAGACACGCCAGGCAGGAGTCGAAAAATTGGCAGTTATTCCTCTCCTTGCTTCATACAGTGCCACAGTATTCCTTAATTGCTTCCACTTCTGTTTCCAGCTTAATTAACCTGTCTTCTCATAAACAGGACAAATTTCGCAACCATGAAAATCTGGTTGTGATAATACGTAAGTACCCAAGCTTGTTCAAGTCCTACTGCACTTGCTGGATTTTGTTGGTATATTGACCTTGTTTCACCTGTATTTGTACCTGCTGGGCTATGCCCAGTGGCATGCATCAATGTCATGGCACACACCCTTGGTTAACTACCTATTTTGCAGGAAATGTTCAACAATGTCAGTTTCACCAGCACTTGTTATTAAGCCTTAACTTTAATATGGGACAAAATGGCAACCTGGGGAGAACTATGTTAACAGTTCATCTTTACAAATACCAACTGGCAAATCACTCAATGCATTATGGGTTATAATATTTCTTAAAATGGCAACGGTATACATTCATCTTAAAGTCTGGCAGCTGCTTCCTAAAGTTCAAAGCCTGTTTCCCTCAGCCTCCATTTAGCTGCCATGTGAATCTCAGTAAATCACTTGACCAGACAATGCCAGACTGAGTTTAAAAAACAGTCTGTGTAGATCAGTACCTTCTCTGGCTAACAAATTAATAAATCTTCATTGCACTTTAGCATTAATTTGGTGCAGAAATTAAAGACTATGAATTGTTATACCCAGATCTTGCAACAGTACTGGATTTGATTCCCATACTCCAGTTATTTACTATGTAACTCTAAGCAAGTTACTTAACCAGTCATTATTTCTGGGTTGTCCACGAAAAGACACCATGTGTCCAGTAGACTAATTGGAGTCATTAATAGTTTACCCCACCTGTGCACATTGCTGCCCCCATTTACCCTAAAATTTTACTTTTTGCTGAAATCACTTTAGAAGAAGTCTTAGAATCCTTGTCAATGTCAACAACTAATACCTCTATGGGACCTTATAACATACTAGGCTACCATCCATCAGTGCTAAGCCTGCACTATCTGAACTTCTACTTAACCTGTTCCTCTCAGCATAGCCTCAAAGTTTGTGTCTGATGCTTGGAGAAGAGCCAACTGTGAATCCCCTACACAAGGGTGACCCATCTAGAGACCTAGGTAATTATAGGCCCATCAGCCACGGAATGTATTATAGCAGAACTCATTTATGCAAATATAAACAACATAACTTATTTACTACCCATTCAGTTTGGTTTTGTGAAGGACAGGTCCTCTCTCCCGAAACTAGTGAACTTCTTTGTAAAGCATATAGAGACTGTGGACAGTGTTGACACCATGCATGATGTTTATTTTGGCATGGCCAAAGATTTTGGCACTATTATCCCCACATGCTAGTATTACTGAAAATTTAGAAAAACTTAAATGTAAATCCCTATACTGTCAACTGGGTTACAAATTTGCTGTCTAACAGATCCTAAGTTGTTGAAGTTGTTGGTAGTCTCTGTGAATGTAAAATTGTAACTAGTGTGGTACCACAGGGATGAATGCTTGTCCCTCTCCTGTTTGGCATTTATTTTACAAACTTCCAAGCTAATATCCCAGAAGTTTGGTTAACCAAGTATCCTGATGTTTGCATGCTGGACACTGGTATTGACTCATCTACTGATACTAAAACTGCTCCAGCTGCAAACAGTCTCAAATTAAGTGCAAAAATGTGCAGCAGAGTCACATTTGACATAAAGTTGCTCCCATCTCATATGTTGTAAGTGATACATCTCTTCAGTACTTGTGTAGAACTGTCTGCCACTTGATCATCACGCTTCCACCACATGCAGGAAATCCTTCTCTCTGGTCCAGTTAGTTTCCAAGGAAATATTTTCAAGATCCAGAGAAGTCATATTACTAATGTCCCCTTTGGTATTTACATAGCCAAACATAGCACTCAACTGGAAAGGCCCAGACAATGTTTAAAAATGAAAATGAAAGAACCTAAATCCTTCAAACTTATCTTGATAGATTAGTACAGCTCTGTTTATACGCAGTAGCTTACCAGCTGCTCCAAGGTTGCCTGTGTCTAGCTTTTCGAGGCATGAAAATTCAATCCAATTTGACTTGCTGTTTGTTCACAAAACCAGTCACTCTACAAACACTCACACTGGGGATGTAAATCTACCACAAATTCTCTGTCTATAGAATAAGTTACCACTACAGGACAAAGTACTGCTTTGTCTGTCTTTAAGACTAGTCTTAAAGAATAGAGGAATAGACAAATAATTACACCTGGGCTGTCATGTACAGCCCTGCTGAGTCTGTGAAATGGACTCTATTAAGTGCTTGTAAAGGAGGGCAAGAAGTTTTTAAATTTGTCTGCTTAAATGAGTACATGGCTAGACATCTTATGCTTCAGGTTATTGTTTGCCTGGTAATGGTCCTATGTTCATATGGGAATGCTACACTGCATAGTCACAGTATAGACTGCATGTAACAGCTCCACTTTATATACCATCACATCTCCCTCTCCCCAGTAAAGGCAAAACTCTCTGAAATGGCCGTTTGTATATGTGCACAGGCAATGCACATAGTCAACATAATGAAATGCTATACACTGTCTTGATGCATCAGACTTTTACACATGCTATATTGACACAGTAACAATCAAATTAGACATTACTTTTACCAAAAATACTTTCTTATATGAAGGAAAATTTGAAACACTCATTTGTCTGTCCATAATACAGTTGTGATCTTTATATGTGATCACTGTCTTGACTTCTCTTCGCCTACAGGTCACTCAAATGGAACTAGAACTGGCACCTGCAAAAGGAAACTTAGTTAGATAAGCAATTATAATGAGCAGCACTTTATCTAGAGTGACTTTGCCAACAGTCTGGATCAGAGTAGGAAAAGTCACACTGTGTTGGTCAGCAAAAGGACTATCTTTACCTATTGTGGACTTGGAGTTTCTACATTGTATCAGATACTGGGTTGTGATCACATTTTTGAGGAAATGGGAACACTTTAGCTTTGCACAAGGGTATTCTGTCCTTAACTACTTTGTGTTTACTCTTAGGAACTCAGCATTCAGCTTGAGGCTTATCTGGAACTGCCTGAATTTGCTTCTCTTTGTATTTAATTTAACTATGGCATACATCTCTGTTTGCACTATATATGTCCTTTGCTCATTCGTCTGTCACTGCAACCTTTGCTATATCTCACTTCCTCTCCTCTCCTCTTCTAACTTAAGTGCACTGGTTAGTCTGGTTGAAAAATAGGCAGTGGTTGCCCTTAAAGAGCATTTGTTGTAGAGCATCTTACATGAAGCTTAACCTTTTGGTCATTTTGAATTACTTACTCATATGGAATAGTTTTTGGTTCAGGTTTAAATTTTAATGTTCATTAGCTGTGCTTTGTCCTCCATGCATTACCTGGGTTGGGCTTACACCTGTGGCCCTGTGAGTTGTAGCTGAAGAAGGCATGAGACAGCTCTGAAGATTAGGTTGTTTCAGTACTTTTTTTGGACTGCTCTCTTAGCAGTTCTATTTGATTGAAGATAGGGAAGACTTACCCTATTATGAGTACAACCATAGCCATCAGCAAACTATTGGAATTCAATCAACACAAACTGTGTACCTTTCTCTGTAACCAGTTAAATGGGTTTTCCATACCTTATGACTGTGGTCTTCAACCTTGCAATTATTTGCCAGCTAGTTGTAGTCACTACATCTAAAACTCAATGTCATGAGAGTTATAGTGTACAGCTAATAAGTAGCTTTTGCCCTCAATTCGCACAAGTCAGCAGCTATCTTTTGAAAAAGGCCTTGTAGTTAGGATGTTTGTAATAATAATGGCTCCTTTGGTTTATGGACATTACAGAACTGGCAGTCTGACACAAGCTTTGAAATGTCTAGATTAATGTTTGGCTACCATACTGTTATTTTGATTCTTTTGCAACATTTTTTTAGACCTTCATGCCTTTTGATCATTTGCTTCAACACTTTGGCATGTTGCAATTAGAATATTGCTATTCTGACTTGGTACAGTTCCAACCCATCATGTTCTGACAATAATACTCCAAGAATATAATATTTACACAAGACATTTCATTTTGTTCAGTAGTTTGTCTATTTCTCTTAATCAAATCTAATAACAGTATGTTTTAGAAGCTTGTTTTAACTTTGCTAGTCTCTTGGCAGTCAGTAATTGTGTTTCTGAAGTATGGCCAAACTATCCATTTTTGCTGTGCTGACAAAGTCATTAAAATGTTCAAATATGCATGTCCATAGCTCGTAGGGTTTGGCTTTATTGTTCTGAATATAACTAAAAAGACTTAAAAAGTAAAAAATCATGCACATTAAGAAACCATGTAGCTGAAACACTTGATGCCTTTAAGAGATCATTTGCATATATCCCGTGGGCATTACAGGAGGTTTAAGGTATCACACAGTGAAAACTCTAGCTTGGCTGGGTTTTTCTTGCAGTATTTACTGAATGGTTTGTCTGTGTGACCTTTTTACCCTTTGGTTTGGATGTTAGTTGGGAAATTTTGCAGGGACCTTAATCTTTATGGGCATCAGCTGCGTTAACAGACCCTATGTTTCTGAAGTATAGCCAAACTGTTTATCATTCTGTACTGCTAAGGTCATTAAAAAGGCTAATGCATATTTGCCCTCAGATAATAAGGTTTGGCTTGATTGGCCTGAGTGTAACCCAGACTTAAAAAGTAAAGTAAAACATGAATATTTAGAAACTATGTAGATGAAGCACTTGACGTCCTTAATGCTTGTAGCTTACTATCCATATCCATGAACAATAGATTCCAGGTTTTCAGTTTTTGTATTATCTTTTGTTTATTCTCTTCCAACATACCCTTAACTGCCATCACATAAGCCTTTTTAATCTATACTCTTAAATACCTCATCTTATCATGTCCCTATAAATATGACTATTGCTGAGTGCTAGGCCCCCTAGTGTTTGGTATATACTTGTCAGAAGTTCAGGTCAAAACTAAGGGATTGTGGCTGACCAAGTTTGCAGATGACTGCAAAGTGAGTGCAATTACTGAATCCCCAAATGATGTCAGTATACTCCAAGAGGGTCTTATGCAAAACAACAACTGGTGTCTTATTCATGGTCTCAAAATGAATGCAAATTAATGCATCATCATTCCCTTCAGCACAAACAATGTCCCTTCACACTGTCAAATCAACAATAATACCCCAAGTGCCCACAAAGTGGTAAAGGACCTAGGACTACAAGTTGACTGTGACCTTAACTTCGACTACCACATTCTACTGTAGTAAGAAAGGCTTTCTATGTAGCACACTTGATTAGTAAAGGCAGCACTGTGAGAGCATACTTGGCACTTCCCTGGCCCATAATTGAATATAACGCCCCATTCGGCATGTCCCATCAAAGCACCTGCAGCAACTGGAGAGACCTCAAAGGTTTCTAACAAAAAAGATCAAGGGACTCCGGCTTGTGCCATACACAGACTGACTAAAGTCCCTGTCACTATACTCTCTATAGTACAGACTTCTTAGGGGAGACTTATTCCTGGCTTATAGAGCAATTGCAGACTCAAACATAATGAACTTGCTGCATATCTGTAAGTCAAACGGGACTAGGGCTACCAATTCCAGAGACCTAAATGTGGCCTGTGACTTAAATAGGACATGTGAAATAATCATGTGAAACAGGGCACCTCTATGACATTGTTCAAGAGGAACCTGGATGAGTGGATGGAACACCGTAACGTCTTACCAAGACTAGTACCCACTATCCTGCTGGACAAAGGCAGCCATTACTAAATGCAGTCTTAGGTATTAACTAACATTGTTATAGTAGTACATTGGGATGAAATGGCTAGGCTTGAAATGACCTCCGAGTTGATATTCTAGTAATCTCCTATGATCCTATGAACAAATTCATATGCGGGTACATAATTTATGGCTATAGCCTTTGTTTTATATTCATTAATTTCATACCCTGAAAAGACATAAAACTGTCTGAACGTGTTCTGTAACACTGAGATGTCCTTTTCTGGCTTTATCAAGTACAAAATAATAGCATCTGAAAATAAAACTATTTTTTTCTTGATTACCATACCAATTATACCCTTGAACTTCTGAGTTCCTTGTTTTCTTTGCAAGTGGCTCTAAATATAAAGCAAATAACAAGGAGGAAAGAGGACACCCTTGCCTGGTTCCTCTGTTCAAACACAACTTATCAAAGAGGAACCCTCCCACTTTAATTCGTGCCTCATATCCTTCATATATCCTCCAAAATAACCTTATTGTTGTATCAGGGAACACAAATGCTTCCATTGCCCTACTCAAAAAATACCAGCTTACTCTGTTGAATGCTTTCTCTGCATCAATACCCACCAACAACAGAGGTATTATCTTACATTCTGCATCCCTCTGGATCAACACTGTTATATCATTGTTGTCAAATGTCTGTGTCTTCTCCACAAAACCACATTGACATATATCTATAAGTCTTGGCAACACCTCTGCCATTCGTTAAGCAAGCATAGCCATAAATACTTTATAATCATGGTTTAAAATTGAAATGAGTTTGTATGAAGCTAGGTCTGATTGGTCTTTACCATTTTTGACTAATGCAGTTACCACAGTATTCTTCCAATGTGTTGGTGCTTACCTTCCTTTTAAAATAGTTAAAATCTTTCATATCTTTATTACCTTCTTCCCTTATAACTTCTAAACTTCCACAAGAATACCATCTATTCCTGGAGAATTGCACATTGATTACACATCAGCATTTACATCTCATCTCTTCCTATCTTAACTGTTAATTGTTGAGCCTCATCTATCTCTAACATTAGCATACTGAAGTCTTCCATAAATATTTCCATTTATGCTTTTTCTTGATTTCCACACTTCCATGCTGTATATAAATTTTCATAAAATTTCTAAAATATCTCTAATACATATACAGTATCTCTGGGTATCTGTCTTGTTATATGCTCCCACGTTTGGTGGCAACCCTTTCTACTTTCTGTTGCCTAAGTCATTGCACCAAAAAGTTTTTGTGCTCTGTAGTAATTATGAAAAAACAGCTGCTTAACAGCAGTCTTTCTAAACTCATGCATATTATCCAAATACTCATTTTTATTTCTCCTTAAGCACTCTGCGGTTGTGCCACTTTTTGTTTGGTAAGATTCTTTTTATTCTACAGTACTTCAGCCTTTGTCAGTCCCTCCAAATAATTCATTTTACTTCTTGAGCATATCACTTTTCTTTTATTTCTATCCTATTTTTAAACTGCATTTCATTTTATCCTACTCACTAGCTATGACATCTGAAGAAATTTCTATCTTCTTTAATAACTCTCAAATAATTTCCACTGCCTATTCTTTTAATTCCACACTTTTTGACAGGTAAGTGGGAAAGCACCAGAGTCTCATTTTACTCTATTACCCTGCGTTTATACATTAGTTTTTATCAGTTCTTGATCTGAAATAGATATTGGATGTGTGCTGAAACATTCAATTAAATACACATGTTCCTGTTATAATTTATGTCTAGTTTAGCCCAGTAATTGTACCTCAAGGAGTAATATGTAATTTTTTTTCCAAGTTCCTACTACTGAATTCATGTGTCTTCCATACTATATATTTTCATACATTTCTTCAGAAATCTACCTTATTTTGTTATATTTTCCCTTCTAGTCCCCTGATACATCCTCAGTATTGTAAATGAAGTTGCAGTCCTCACTTTTAAGTAATAATCCTTGCTGAAAGCTGAATATTTCTCCCTACATTTTTTTAAGCTCCATAATAGCAGTTTTGGGTGAAATGTAAATACATGCAACCACAAAGATGTTGCAAGGTAAAATGGAACTCAGAACAGCAACACAACCACCACCAAACTCCTCCAGCAAACCAAGACAGCTGTAAGATGGTAACAGGCAGCCAAAACAACAGTTTGCATTAAGAAACTGTTTGCTGAATGTAAAAATACACAAAGGAATTAGAACCAGGTCCACTAATATGAAATCTTTTAATTGATCTAAGTGCTTTTGTCCTTGTCTAAAGACTTCATCAGATATATTAAGACACTTAAACTGCAAGTCATTATATACAAGCCTATATCCAATAAAAATACACCATTCATCAAGAAAATAATTAAATACATGCCAGCATACTCCTTCTCCCATGCCAACAGCCCCTTTATTGTTTTTTCCACTTCTATCATTATTGGAGCTTTTCTGGAAATCAGTATTATTATTCTCCATTTCCTTTGTCCTTGATATTCTGCTGAATATCCATCCTAAATTCCTTTCTTTGTCAAATTCACATGCTCATTTCTTTCCAAATACATCTCCAACAGCATTGTTATTTGCATGCTGCATTTCTTAATATCATTTTATTCTCTTTCCTTTTTGTTTATACCTGTAAGACAATTTACACTCATAGAAAATATGTATAGTGTTGTTGTTGTTGTTGTGTCTTTCGGTTTATTGTAACAATTATAAAAAGCTATTGCTCCCACCTATTATTCTTGATGTTTTTTGAAGGTATATTTTCAACTTTTGTCTTATATGCGCACATTAATATTTGGCAGGTTGATCTTTTATGCAGTAGTCCCATCTAATCTCCATCTGAACTTATATTATATTTTCAAGACTTTAGGCTTGAAATAAAACATTCAAACAAAAAAAATACATTTTCAGAACACCCCTGTTGACTTACTGCAAGCACACAAAACAATGTATATCTTATCCCTCCAGACAGAAACAATTGTTGCAAATTGACAGCTGCACCCACATGCATTACGTAACCTAAACTTAAGTTTACCTATGCTAAAGCCTATGTTGCACCCTGTGTTCCCACTTAGATAAATTTATGTCTGTTTCTTTTTCTCATCTCTGTTCCTCTTCCAGATATGAAAAACAAGCTTGTGTGCTTTTTTTGAAAACATTAACTTTTATCCCTAGGAAAAGTTTTTGGCTATCTTTAAATATAAGTAAACTTTACACTGTTTTATTAAATGCATTAAAGTATTAAGGCTGCTAGGGAGGCTGCTATCTCTGATTCCCTTCCATAATTTCATTTATCTTTTCACTAAACTGCAGTCATTATACCTTCAAACTTTGCAATTCCATCTGTAAAGAATGCTCAGAACTCTCAAGATTAATTGCTTACATCCGCAGACGCCATGTAAAAGTAGTTAGAAAAAATAGCTTCCATCTCTGCAGATACATGAAGGAATCCCTGTAAATTTCAGTCAGAACAGAATGTGCAATGCCTTCAATTTAAGACTTTTTGACTCCCACTGAGAACATTTTCGAGTGGAAAAACAAGCTAATCTCTTTGCAGATAGCATTTATTGCGTATTTCATCTTTTTGTCTTATTTTTCAAGCATACTTGCTTACAAAAACACTTGTTTATAGGTTAAGCCAATGGCATTAATCTAGACATACACCCTTGTAAAAATAAGAGAAATACAACAAATGCACTTTACAGCCCCCACCTAACCCAGCAGCCCAAGATTACAACATAAAGACTTAATCTTGCTTCTGTCCAGGCTTTCTTCTTTTGTTATGCTGTAAAGCCTACATTTCTTATTGCTAAAAAAGTACTTGTTTACTTTAATATATTTAACACATACAACACTCACTGAATCCCAGTTAACATAATTGTAATGCATACTATACAAAATGCTTTACTATATAACATGCAGTTTATACCATGAAATGTTTTATACAACTAGTAATAGCATCAGAAATTGTTTTACCTGCAGTTACGTTTCCCCTTTTAGTGTCATTCTAAACATTAATGGCATAATGTGGGATATATTACAGTCCACCCACAAATTTAACAAAGTCAGCAAAAGTGTAGTCTTTCCCTGCCACTTTTTCTTGCTAAGCCATATTTCATAAATGTGATTGATACTTACAATATTAGTCTCCCATTTATTCACTAAGTTAAGTGTTGCTGGCCTTCATCCTATTTATTTTATATATTTTATTTAGTTTATTTATTTTATTTTATTTTATATTTGTTTACCAGAAAGTCCAACTGTGTGGACACCCATTTTCAGCAGAGGCCTGGGGAGAAAAGCTCCACATACACAGAAAGACATTAAAGTTTACTTAAACATAGCATGGTATGATTACAGTTTTTCCATATGCTTGAATTATCCAGTGATAATTTACAAGATAAGGTAGCAACGTTGAGTTATCTATAAAACACTACAGAGAAAAAATCACAGTTATAAATCATGGGTACATCATTCAGGAAAAACAGCTATGCATTAAGTTATACAATGATAATTTACAAGATAAGGGCAATAAAGGTACCAAAGTTACAAAGTTGAGTGATCTATAGAACAGTACAGGGAAAGAAAGAAAAAACATAGTTATTAATCATGACATTTCTACACTATGGCATACATTTCTTTTAGGATGAGGGAAAAGTTGTGGTTAGTGGTAGGACAGATAATAGGTAGGAGGGTATTAGTCATTTTTGAAAGGATGAGAGAAAGAAAAGTGGTGCATGCAACTCCATCTTCCAACACCAGACGTTTGTTGAAGTCCAAGGTACTTCTGATTGTTATAGTCAACTCCAGTGCTTTTTTGTCTCTAAAACATTTTCTTTTGGAACAATGGAAAATGTTTCACTGACAAAGTCTGCCAATGAACTTTATTGTCATAAGAATGAGAAGCAGAGTCCCCTAATATATGCTTTTCATCCTGAAATGTGCAACTTGAATCTCACACCTGCCTCTCAACATTCTCTGATTGCTTCTCTTCTGCCTGCTGTACAGTGATTAATACTTTTCCACAAACACCATGCTATCTCCAGTTTTAATGCTTTTCCTTTCTGCCACAGTTTTGTCAGGATTAACTTTTCCTGCTGGCATGATTGCATATTTTCTAATACTGCTTGGCTGCTTTCTCATGGTCAGGTTTGGGGCATACACCTTATGTGCCCTTTCATTTAACAAATCCTGCTATGAAATAAAAGTTCATTGCTTATGTTTGCCATCATAAAATTAATACAATCCGTTCCTTCCACTTTGTCTGGTACAGCAGTAAATCTCAGGTTTTCACTGTGTGCTCTGTCTTTTAACTCTACCATTTTTGAAACAGCTCTTTTAAGAATCCTCATACTCAGACAGACTTTTATTCATTTCACCCCCTGAATTTTGCAGTTTTATCAGTTCGTCTAATAGCCAGTTAAACCTGCTTCTATTTTTCCAACCTTTTGTTATTTGAGTTTATGTATTTCTTCAATGTTTCATTTATTTTAATCACCTCTGAATACATTTGATTTGTTTTTTCCTCTAAATTACTGGATAGCTTCTATTGTACCAAAGCTGAAGCTTGAACTGCTTTTTGCTGAGCAGCTACAGGAGTCCCCACAGCTGGAGTTTTCTCTTCACTTTTTTCTGGTTGATTTTCTTTCAGGTTCTCTGAATTTCTTCTTTGCTGGCAATGGGGCAGTGTGCTTACTAGCCAGTAACTGGATTTTAAGCAAAATGACAATCACACTGGCTTTTATTTCAGTTTCAGTTTTCACACAGGAGAGCTGTAATTAAGCTGTTGATCAGTGTGCCATCTTGGAAGTCTGAGCATGCTGCATCTTTTTATCCATTCTGTGAACTGAGTGAAAATGAGTTATTCCAGGATTTTTCACAGAATGGGAAGCGTAGAGATTGCCCTGAACTCTTTTGTGTCTTTTAGATTGGGGATTTTTGATTGTGGCTTAACAATGGCTCTTCTTTCACATGGTGGGCATAGTGTTGGTTGTATAAGTGAAGGAATGGTAGTGTAATGTGCTTTTTACAGAGGATGATGAACTAAGGAAGTATGTTATCTGAATCAAGAAAGATATCATATCTGAAAGTCTTTGATCTATACCCTTTAGGATAACCTTAGTGATTTTTTTGAAGTAGAAAAGAGACCATAAAGGGAAAGGATACCAAATTTGGGTGGAGTTGTTGAGAAATTTGGGGCTGTAGGGAAAGGAGAAGAATTTTTTTTAGGAAATGACATGCTGGTAGTGGGCCTGATAGTGTGGTGATTTTGGTTGACATTTCATGGTGTTTTTGTTGTGATCATCCTGTGTTGTTACTGATAATGTCCCATAATTGTTTTGGGTTGTTTTTTGTTCCCCTTTACTTTATTGATTAACACTGCTACCCAGTGCCTAACATCCATGCTAGGTCTCCCAACTAGTCACCACCCCCCTGGACTTACTCTGATATTTCTGGGGCTGGTTGTGGGTCTGAAGAGGATCCTGGGGGGGGGGGTCTTACTTTCTGCACCTGTTTTTTTTTTTTAATATACCCTACCCATGCCCATCTACCTCATGGTGCCATGGTTACATCCTAGAGTAGGGGTGTAATGGGGCCATGCTGAGTATCGCACCATCTCTGGAGTGGCTCAACATCTCCAGACTCAACAATGGATCATTGCAGGAGATGCCCACATAAAAACATTCCCCTGGAATGGGGCATGCCCATGTTCCCTGATGCTCCATCACTTGCCCAAGCCACTAATCACACCTGGGTTGCCTGGGCCATAGTCACTGATTGCCTTATACCTTCTAGCAGTCCTTTTAATGAGAACTCCAAACTGTATGAATTGTTGGCAGTTTTCTGAGGATGGATTTTGTTCTAGGAGGACCAAACTTTAACACTGGGTTTGTAGATGGATTTAAGTTCTGGGAATAGTCATCTGTATGAAACACTTTTAAGGACTTTGGTAACTCTGGAGAAAGCTTTCTCTTTGATTTAAGTTGCTTATTGGTGAGCAATGTGGCTACAGTCTCTGGGTTGTTTTCTGTCCTGAGTGCCAGGAAATATTTTTTGGGTTGTTTAGTAATGATGAAATGTTTTTCTGAGATTTTGGCCTGGAGGTGATTACTTTAGATGGAGTAGCTTGCATGTAATTAAAGAGTTGGTAATGGGAAGGTGGTCACTAAGAGAGGGTAGAAGTTATGTTATTTTTTGTTAATTTTGTTTGGGATGCTTGTGATTAAAAGGTCAAGGATGGAGTGGTTAACTGAAATTAGATTCGATCTAGTTGGCCATTTAATCATTTGAGTAATTCTGCTTGCAAACATTAAGTCACTTATCTCCTAGATTGATGGACAGAAAGTCTCTAATTAGTGTTATGTCTTTCAGTGAACACGTGGACTGTAGCCATTTTTGTAAAAGGTTAACCTTACCTTCTGTTTGTCAGTCATGCTGTCCTGGACATCCGCACAAGACTCAGTACTACATATATATGTATGACTTTATGTGCATATATATATATATATATATATATATATATATATATATATATATATATACATATATGTATATATATACATATATATATGTGTGTGTGTATATGTGTATATATACATCTATATATATATATATATATATATATAGATAGATCTACCTGAAAACATCGACAAGCAAAAACACCGACAACGAGATCACTGACACCACAAAACCGACAGTTCAAAAACACAAAAGTTCACATGCCCGACAAACCACAATCCCGACAGTCAACAAAACAAAACAAAACAAATTCCTTTTCCAAAAAACACACAACACAAGCACACCAAAAACCTTAGAAACCTGCACTAAACCTTACATACACAACTATCTATGCACTAACCTTAACCCAAACCCTAACCCTAAGGTCCGTCATTATTGCACACTTACCTTACCCGCACCCTAACCCTAATGTCTGTCACTATCGCACACTCACCTTACCCACACCCTAACCCTAAAGTCCGTTACTATTGCACACTTACCTTACCCGCACCCTAACCCTAAAGTTCGTCACTAATGCACACTTACCTTACCCGCACCCTAACCCTAACGTCCATCACTATCGCATACTTACACAGTCGCTCTTGTTTGGCATGTCAGTGTTTTCAGCGTTGGGATTTTGAACTGTCGATTATTTCCGTTGTCGGTCTTCCGGTGTCGGTGTTCTTGTTGTCGGCGTTTCAAGCTTTCGATGTTTTCAGGTAGATCCATATATATATATATATATATATATATATATATATATATATATATATATACGCATATATGTGTGTGTGTGTGTGTGTGTGTGTGTGTATATATATATATATATATATATATATATATATATATGGATCTACTTCAGTAGATCGAACCTTTACGAGTTTGAACCACATATAGCCGAGACCATATGTTTGAACGCGTAAAAGTTCAAATACTGAAATAAAAACACATAAAACAAAAAAACACAAAACTAAACATCTATAGCAGGGGGACTATGCTCCCTGCACCCCCCACACCCCCTTACTTAAATATGCCAACTCCAAGATTGCGCTACATTGTGGAAATGGGAAATCTTCCCTTTCCGCTCTGTACGGAGATCTCCATTCAGTCCGATCAAACTTTTACAAGTTCGAACATATGGTCTCAGCTATATGTGGTTCAAACTTGTAAAACTTGTAAATGTTCACTCATCTGAAGGGGACCCATATATATATATATATATATATATATATATATAGATATATATATATATATATATATATATATATATATATGTATATATCTATATATATAGCCTGGCACCATCATAAAAAATAGAAACTGTCCAGTTCACTGCACTTGTCCAAATTATTCTTTGGAATGGCAGTCAAAGGTAATCTTAACAAGACCACTATCCAAAAAGGTGGAATCTACATATTACAAAGGTAATCTTAACAAAACCACTATCCAAAAAGGTGGAATCTACATATTACAAAACAGCTAGATTTGCAGCCTTACCAATACAAAGCTTACATACCTGTGACATAGTAACCCAATGTAGTAAACTTCATCCAACTCACATTTACCCATAGATTTTTTTTATAGCTGCAAAAAAACCCTTACTCTCCAGTCTCCTAATCCAATATGGAACTGAGAGGCTCATAACATCATTCTATAAAAACTAATTTCCAATGGTTAAATCTTCTAAAAGAGATGACCATACCCCCAGCAAATTCTTACCCCATTATGGCTCTCTCATATTCTTACATCCTTTAAAAACAAATCTAGATCCCATTTTCACATAATGTTATCCTGTCCTAAATGTGGTGTCACATAATCATTGTTGTGCACCTGCATTTTCCTAGGTATTTAGGGCCAGTCTGAAGGAGATTGGAGACTGTAAAGTGGTGGGAGGGGAAAGTGTAGTTAGGCAGCATAGGATGGTGATTTGTAGGATGACATTGGTGATCAAGAAGAGGAGGATGAGTGTGAGGGCAGCACCAAGGATCAAATGGTGGAAATTGAAAAAGGGTAATTGTGAGGTGATGTTCAGGGAAGAGTTAAGATAGGTACTGGGTGGCAGTGAAGAGTTACCGAATAGCTGGGTTAATACAGCAAAGCTAGTAAGAAAGATGGCTAGAAAGGTGCTTGGTGTGACATCTGGTGGTGGAATGAAGAAGTACAGGAGAGTATACAAAGAAAGAGGTTGGTGAAGAAGAAGTGGGATTGTCAGAGAGATGAAGAAAGTAGACAAGAGTATAAGGAGATGAGGTGCATGGCAAAGAGAGAGGTGGCGAAGGCTAAGGATAAGGCGTATGAAGAGTTGTATAAAAGGTTGGACAATAAGGAGGGAGAAAAGGACCTGTACCAATTGGCTAGACAGAGGGACCGAGCTAGTAAAGATGTGCAGCAGGTAAGGGTGATAAAGGATAATGAGGGGAAACATACTAACGTGCGAGGAGAGTGTGTTGAGCAGATGGAAAGAGTACTTTGAGGAGCTGATGAATGAAGAGAATGAGAGGGAGAGAAGGTTGGATGATGTGCGGATAGTGAATCATGAAGTGCAGTGGATTAGCATTAGGATTAGCATTAGGAACTGAAGATAGCTATGAAGAGGATGAAGAATGGAAAGGCTGTTGGTCCAGATGACATACCTGTGGAAGCATGGAGGTGTTTAGGTGAAATGGCAGTGGAGTTTTTAATTAGATTGTTTGAAATCTTGGAAAGTGAGAAGATGCCTGAGGAATGGAGAAAAAGTATTTTGGTACCGATTGTTAAGAATAAGGGTGACGTGCAGAGCTGTAGTAACTACAGGGGGATTAAATTGATCAGTCACAGCATGAAGTTATGAGAAAGAGTAATGGAAGCTAGGTTAAGAAGGGAGGTGATGATTAGTGATCAGCAGTATGGTTTCATGTCAGGAAAGAGTACTATGGATGGGATGTTTGCTCTGAGAGCGTTGATGGAGAAGTACAGAGAAGGATAGAAGGAGTTGCATTGTGTCTTTGTGGATTTAGAGAAAGCATATGACAGGGTGCCTAGAGAGGAGTTGTGGTATTGTATGAGGAAGTCGGGAGTGGCAGAGAAGTATGTAAGAGTGGTACAGGATATGTACAAGGGTAGTGTGACAGCGATGAGGTCTGCGGTGGGAGTGACGGATGCGTATAAGGTGGAGGTGGGATTACATCAAGGATCAACTCTGAGCCCTTTCTTATTTGCAATGGTGATGGACAGGTTGACAGACGAGATCAGACAAGAGTCCCCGTGGACTATGATGTTTGCAGATGACATTGTGATCTGTAGTGAGAGTAGAAAACAGGTGGAGGAGACCCTGGAGAGATGGAGATATGCTCTAGAGTGAAGAAGAATGAAGGTCATCAGGACTAAGACAGAATATACGTGTGTGAATGAGAGGGGGGAATAGAGGAATTTTGAGGATGCAGGGAGTAGAGGTGGCGAAGGTGGATGAGTTTAAATACTTGGGATCAACAGTTCAGAGTAATGGTGAGTGTGGAAGAGAGGTGAAGAAGAGAGTACAGGCAAGATGGAGTGGGTGGAGAAGAGTGTCAGGAGGGATTTGTGACAGACGAGTACCAGTAAGAGTGAAAGGGAAGGTCTACAAGAGGGTAGTGAGACCAGCTATGTTATATGGGTTGGAGACAGTAGCACTGACAAAAAGGCAGGAGTCAGAGCTTGACGTGGCAGAGTTGAAGATGCTAAGATTTGCACTGGGTGTGACGAGGATGGATAGGATTAGGAATAAGTATATTAGAGAGTCAGCCCAGGTTGGAAGGTTTGGAGACAAAGCCAAAGAGGCAAGATTATGTTGGATTGGACATGTGCTGAGGAGGGATGCTTAGTATATTGGGAAAAGGATGCTAGGGATGAAGCTACCAGGTAAGAGGAAAAGAAGAAGGCCTAAGATAAGGTTTATGGATATGGTGAGAGAGGACATGCAGGTGGTTGGTGTGACAGAGCAAGATGTAGAGAACAGGAAGAAATGGAAACAGTTGATCTGCTGTGGCGACCCCTAACGGGAGCAGCCGAAAGTAGAAGAAGATTTAGCTAAATTATGTGACTTCCACTTTTAACTATAGCATCTTTACTTGATAGTAATTTTTCCAAGCTGTAACGTTCTTCTTCCTACTCTTTATTTCATCTGTGCTCCTGCTAATCCCCTTTACTGTTTCCTGTTCTGACCTAGCCACTCTCCATCTACATTTGATAATTTTTCTCCTCATTTAGTGGGTTCCTCTTTCTTACCTCTCTAACTTCTGTCTCTCTCTCTCTCTCTCTCTCTCTATATATATATATATATATATATATATATATATATATATATATATATTTTTTTTTTTTTTTTTTTTTGTTTGTTTTTTGTTTTTTTGTGTCCTTCTCTCCCTGTAAGTACAATGTAGACATGAATTTTGATTTGTTTGCCAATATTTTTATGAAGTTATTGCATCTTTTAATTTGATTTGTCGCATTCAGATTTTTTGTTTGAATTTTTTTTCTCCCAGGTCCTCTTTGAAAGTAAACACTACCAATTAAGATTAACCTTGTCAACAAAATGTAAATAAACAAAATTGTTTTTTTCAGGATATTATGAGAAAGGCAGGAAAGGTATAGATGCCTATTTGAAATTGAAGCATTAGTGAACTTCAGGGTAGGAAGAGTGCACAGAAGTGGTGATTGTGGTCAATAATGTTTTTCGAGTAAAGGTGGTGGTAAGAATGGCTGTAGTTCATCTAGGACTATCGATTAGTATTAATGTGTGTACACACTGGGAACAATGTAAGGTCATAAACTGTTATGCACCAGTGCCAACACAGACAAAAAGAGTGACTATATTGGAACAAATAAAATTGTTTGACAATGGAAAAAAAATGTAATTTTAGGAGGAGAGTTTAATAGCCTGGGTGGGAAGAAATTGTGGGAAAACAGAAAAATGAAAGGTATCTTTATTAAAATGAAGAAACAGTTAAACAGTATAGTTTATATTTATTTTCAAAAGTTCAGGGTTACTAGAAAGGTAAATATAGTTGTGTAATGAAAGGAGATCCTGCCAGCCCAGCTAGCTAGAATTTTTTAAATAATTATATGTCATTGGTGAATATCAAAATTATTTATACAAGATGTTTGTTACAAATGTATTAGAACTGTATGCCATGTGTATATCAAACTGCTTGTACAGACACGTGTGTTGAAAAGGGTATTTACAGAGTGCTGTTTGAAATGTAGCCACAGAGTGCTCTGCTGGAAGAGAACAGAAATGTAAATGCACTATTGTAACTGTTTAAATGTATATATTTTAATAATGGAAACTGGAATACATGAGGTTAACTTCAGAAAAATAACTGAAATTAAATTACTTAATGGCCTGGCCATAAAATATGTTATCTTTCGGTTTTCAATACAGCAAGAGACACAGTTTGTGTGCTAGGAAACTTTGTGTTGTCTTTGGGGTGAAATAATTATTAGTCTTGAAAGCATAAAGGAATGCAAATGTTTTATGACTTCCAGCATCTGCCAGAGATCTGAGGAGAAGCCCTTGTCTGTATATTTTTACAGGTAGATGCTAAATAGTGCCAGCTTCATCAATGGTTGTTTGACCTGGGAACTAGCAGTCAGATGACAAGAAATGATGTCATTTTGCAAGCTATCCAAGAAGTAATATTTTAGATATTAATTTGAGAAGTCTCTTAGTGAGACAGAGCATTCTGTATTCTGTCTGGGACCTGACAACAACTAGAAGATCCATTCAACACATATGCCTTCCTCTATTTGCAAGTTCTTAGATATAGTAATTCTCTTAGTTAGGCATACAGTGAAGCTTAGTTTAAATATTTTTCTTTATTTATTTGAGACTGTCCTGCAGTGTTGTTCATAGGTTCATAAGTAGGTACTAGGCTATTGGCCCTAGGGCCTATATAAGCCTAGCCAAACGGTACCCTGGCTTTTGCCACCCAAGAAAATAATTTTCCTGTGCCCCTGTCAAGCAGAGCCACAGAAGTGATCCTCGGGGTAAATTTCATATCTCCCATCCAGTCATCAAGATTTTTTTTTGAAGAGTGCTAACGAGGAGCTTTGTTTGATATAGATAGGTAGTTTGTTCCACAGTATGGGAAGTCTCTGGAACAGGAATCTATCCCTCCAGCATGTTCTGTTTATTGTGGTGACAAGGTTTAGGTCCCTAGAGCATGTAACTTGGAGGGATTGGGATTACTTTAAGTGGAGCATGTCCAACAGCTCTGGGTTTGACATAGCTATGTATGTTAGGCAGAGATTGCCTCTGAGTAGGCGATATGCGACAGATTAAAGCTGGAGTTGTCTAAGACGGTCTGCGTAGGGCATCTGTTTGAGGCTGGTAATCCTCTTTGTGAGGTATTTCTGTGGCCTTTCCAGGTGTTGTAGATGTCTTGTGAGGTACATACCAAAAGGGGCATTGTACTCTATAATGGGCCTAATGAGTGAGGAGTAGAGGGGAACAATTACCTCTTTTTCCTACATGAGAAACCTTTTGTGATGAGGTGTGCCAAGTAGAACGATTTCCTGACTACTGTGGTGATGTGATTATAAAAGGAGAGACTACTGTCCACCTGTGTCCCTAGGTCTCTTATCACACTTTCGGTGTTAAGTATACTACCACCTATGTGGTAGTTCATGGGTGGAGAGTTTTTACCAAAAGGGATGACAATGCACTTTTTGGCATTGAGCTTGAGGCCATGGCTTTGACACCAGGCATCTGTCTCAGTGAGGCCCTTTTGTAGGATGTCCACATCGTTAGGCGTTTTGATTATGGCTCCTAATTTGCAGTCATCTGCGAACTTTGTTAGCCAAAGACCTTCTGTGTTAGCCTGTACTTCAGAGAAATAGATACCAAACAGGAGAGGACCCAGGAGTGAACCCTGTGGTACTCCACTTGTCACTGGTCTGAAGTCGGATTTAGAGTCTGCTACTTTCACAGTGTGGGTTCTGTCAGTGAGCCAGTTGCAGCCCATCTTGTGACATAGGGATTTTTGCCTAGTTTATTGAGTTTATCTATAATTCCAGAGTGGGGGATGGTGTCAAAAGCCTTGGCGAGATCTAGATAGGCTGTGTGAACCACCTTACCCTCATCTACGGCTTTGGTGACTGCTTCAAAGAAGTCTATCAGGTTTAGGAGACATGATCTGCCTTTTACAAACCTGAACTGGGTAGGGTCCAGAGTTTGGAGATTATCAATGTCATTGTTTATAAGTTCCATGATGATACATTCCATAGTCTTGCAGACCAGGCTCGTCAGGCTAATGGGGCGGTAGTTCCCGGGGTCCATGGTGTCTCCCCCTTTGTGGAGTGGGATAACCATTGCTGTGCACCATTCAGTGGGCACAGTGCCTGAGGTGAGGCTATGATTGAACATGGTACTTAGGTGGGGTGCCAGTTTGTTCTGTAGTTCATGTAGAATGCAGCCTGGGATGTTGTCAGGTCCATGGATGCTGTATTCTTGGCTTTGGAGAGTGTGTTTTTTAACTGTGCAGCCGTGATTACAGGAACTTTGCATTCTTCCGGTATAGAGATGGGCCCTTTAGTGGGTCACAGAGGGGTGAAGTTAGCAGTGAACCTATCTGCCAGGATGTTGGCAATATCAGTTGGTTCTGTATATTTAGTGCCATTGTGCTGCAACTCAGAGCACATTTGAGTGTTGCCATTGAGATTCTTGACATAGCTATAAAATGCTTTGTGGTTGTCTTTAGAATCAGTGGTGATTTTGTTTTCATAACTAGCTTTGGAGGATTTTATGAGGGATCTCAGCTTCTTACCGAGGCTGACCACGGAGTTCCTCCAATCATGGGATTTTACTCTTTTTTGCAACAGTTTCTTTCTTCTGTTGTAGAGTTTGCTTAAGGCAGGGGACCACCAGATTAGCTTCCTTTTTTTGGAGGATAGCATCTTGGTTCTGTTAGGGATTGCATGATCCATGCACTCGTGTAAGTCCTTATAAAGTGCATTTGTACAGGATTTGGCAGTCGTACCTCTATAGTCCATCAGCATGGGTGTCGTGAAGTTTGCCACTTCTGTCTTAAGAAGCGTGAAGTTGGCTTTGGAGAAATTTTTTATGGTGGTTTCCCTAATGGGGGTGGGGGTGTGATGTGAATGTCTAGGGTGATTAGCTTGTGGTCAGATCTGACCAATGAAGAATTGACCTCTGGTGTGGAACACCGGTTGCCCATGTTGGTAATGGCCAGGTCTAGGATACTGCTACCCCTGGTTGGGGTGTGGATAAGTTGATCCAAGGCATTGGAATTTATAAATTCCAGAAAACGTTGAGCACAAGAGTTAGTACATAAGTAGTTTTCCCAGTTAATGGTGGGGTAGTTGAAATCGCCCATTATTAAGGTGTTAGGTTGTACCCTAATATTTTCCAGTGTATCAAGAAATGAGGAGTGGGAATCCTGGGACATGGTCTGGGATCTATAACAAGCTACAGTTTGCATTGCAGTCTTGCCCAGAGTTAGTTGCACTTGAATAATCTCAGATGCATTATGCTGAGCAACTAGCCTGGAGGTGTGGATATCATTAATGAATATGGACATGTCTCTGCCTTTAGTGTTTTGGTCCAGGTTAGGTGGCCAAAAGGTGTGGTATGAATTATAGCCTGGTAATGCAGGGGTGCTCTTTGGAGTCTTGAACCAGGTCTCTGTCACTGCACAGATGTCGATGTTCTCCAATTTAAGGAGTGCCTCGAGTGAGTGCATTTTGAGGTTTAGACTTCTAGCATTAAGTAGCATTACCCTCAGATTTTGCTTGCTTGTACCTGTTACAGTGGTGAATTTGTCATTTGTACCTTGCCTAAAAAAGGCACTATAGAGGTGGCAAGAGCCTTAGCTAGTATCTGGAATCCCTAGGGCGACAGGTGCAGGCCATCTCTGGCAAAGCATCGTGGTTTGTTGATCATGTCATCCCAGGCAGACAAATACTGGATCCCCTTAGAATGACACCAGAAGCTTAGCAAAATGTTGAAGTCAATCATTCTGTCCTTGTACTATGGTATCATTCTGGGTAATGGCAGGATGCTACTCAGGGCTAGGGTCATACCTGCCTGGGCTACAAGATCGGACAGCTCCTCCATGTCTCTTTTCATATAGTCCAGGGAGGTACGTCTCAGGTCATTCACACCAACATGAACAAAGACAGAGTCATATTTGTACTTGTTGTGGAGTGACCTGAGTGCATGCTTTATGTGGCGGATCCTGGCACCTGACAGACAGCTGACAGTAAATTTCTCCTTGTTTAGCCTGGTGAGTGGAACATCAGTGTGCCTGACTATAGAGTCACCTATGACTAGAGTGTTGGGTACATTGTTATGCCTTATGGGCTGTGGTTGAGTGCCACACTAAGTTTGTGGGCTATTTGCATTTGGGTTGTGTTGGGAGGTGGAGGTTGCTTGCGTTTCTGCTTTGAAGGTCCCTGTTGCTTAGGTAGATTTTTATTGAGAGCCTCCATGAGTGTATGTGTGTGTTTTGTGTTTCTATGTGTGTATTTTGGTGGTGTAGGTTTTGAGGGACTATGTGATGAGTGTGGTGTGGTGCAAGTGTTTACCTTCTCCTCTTGACTGTCCAGGCCAGTCTTGGGTGAAGAGAGCTTTGCTTCCCATTTGGCTATAAAAGTGCATCTCTTACAGGTTGTAGTGTTGGGTGGTAGGGAGGAGAGGGTTGTCTGTGTACATGAGGCAATTGCTGCATTGCCCCAAGATGCCCAGATTCATCAGTTAGACAGGAGAAAACACCGGGAGCTGACCCTTAGACATGCCTGGATAGGTGCTTATTCATTAATTACTAAAAACTGTTTTCCTCTAGACAAGTGAGGAAAGTTGAGTGCTGTAGTAATTTGTAGCTTATTTAGTGTTTTAAATATTTCCTGTGGTTTTGAACTCTGATGTCACAGTGAATATATATATATATATATATATATATATATAGAGAGAGAGAGAGAGAGAGATATCGTATTGTCTTGTTCTTGTTTTATTTATTATTAAATATATTTAACCATTTCATTGTGGCTGATCTGTGTAGAGATATTTAAGTTTTGAGAATGCTTGCATATTTATTTGGTGACACTGTATGGGCCACTCCTAATAGCTTTGCTCTTGGTCAAACTACCATTTGTATTAGTATTAATATTACACAGTAAGATTGGGCACCCTTTGTTAAGGCCTCTAAAGTAGCTGATAAGGAGTGACTGGTGGCAGTAGAAACTACCTTATCGCCTGGACAGAATGGGCCATAGCTAGTAAACCTATGCCAGCCTTTCCCAGGTGTGTCATCATCATCATCATCAGCCCCCTTTTTCCCATTTTTTTCTACATAGGGTTGGGGTATTGTGTTAACTGTTGCCAACTCTCTCAATTCAGTGCCACACCCCTGCCTTCTTCAACACTCATGCCTAACTGTCGGAGATCTTCTTTCACACAATCTATCCACCTCTTTGCTGGACATCCTCGCTTCCTCTTACCTTCTTCCTTTCTGTCCCAAATCTTCCTCACCTGATTGTCTTCTGCTTTTCTGCATATGTGTCCAAACCAACGTAATCTGTTCTCTTTGATCTTTTCTGCAATTGGAGCTACTTTGGCTTTTGCTCTTATGTCTTCATTTCTTCGTCTGTTCCACAGTGTGCATCCTACCACCCTTCTCGGGCACTTCAGTTTCATCACTTCTAGCTTCTTCAACTGTTCTGCCTTTACTGCCCAGGTTTCTGTACCATACAGTATTGCTGGTCTTACACTGTCTTGAACACCTTACATTTCAGCTTCTTTGACATTCTTCTGTCATAGACTACACCTGGCACTCTATAGCAGTTAGCTGCAGCCCGTCTGATTCTAGCTTTGACCTGTTCATTCAGACTTCCCTTCTCCTCAGCCACCCCTGACAGATACTTGAAGCTGTTTACTTGTTCCACTATCTTCCCCTCTATCTCTATTCTCAGCTTTTTCTGATTTCCCCAGTTTGCTGCCATTACCACCATCTTATCTGTGCTTAGTTTTATCCCATGTGCCTTCAGATTTGCATTCCATTTTCCTATCCTTTGCTGAAGTTCTAGCTCAGTCTGCCTGTAATGCCACATCATCTGGATACAGCAACATTGTTGATTTGTCCCTTCTGACCTGTTTGCTAATGTAGTCCATCATCAGTATGAACAGCAGTGGGCTCAGATCTGAACCCTGTTGTACACCTACTCCCACTGGGATCTCCTCTTTGAGGCCGAACACTGTTCATACTTGCGTCATTGAGTCCATAGCCTGCACTAATTCTACCAATGTTTCTGGGTCTTCAAACCACCGCAGTACTGCCCAGTCTAGCTTTCTTGGCACCTTGTCATATGCTTTCTCCAAGTCTAGACATGCCCAGTTGGACTATCTCCTCATCTCTAGCTTCTTCTCAAGTATCTGTCTCACTGCAAACATTGGGTCAGTTGTGCTGCATCCTGATCTGAATCTGAACTGCTCATCTCCCATCTTACATTCTACTGCTCAGTGTATCTGTTTATCCATCACCCTCTCCAGAACTTTCATGCAGTGGGGCAGGAGTTTGATGCCTCTGTACTGCTCACAGCTGTGGATGTCCCCTTTGTTCTTGTACACTGGCACGAGTATGCTTATTCTCCAGTCATCTGGGATACACCTTTCTCTCCACGCTGCTTTTAGTACCCTCAGGAGCCATTTCTCTCCTAGCTCACCCAGCATCTTTATCATATCTGCTGTGACCTCATCTGAGCCTCCTGCTTTCCCTGACTTAATTTTCCTTAGAGCTGTTCTTACTTCTTCTAGGGTGGGCTCCTCTTCTTCTCTCATCATAGGCTATTTTTGGTGCAGTACAGCTTCTGTGGGGTTTTCATTTTCTTCATTCAGAAGCTGCTGGAAATACTCCCTCCATCTGCCTTTGATGTCCTGTGAACTGGTGAGCAGGTTGTTGCTGGCATCACTTAGGAAGGGTGTCTGACTATCTTCTTTATCTTTCTGTCTTTGCCTTGCAACCTGATATAGTTTCTTTGTGCCACTTACTGAGTCACTTTCCAGATGTTGGTACAGTGTCTCCAATGCCCTTATTCTTTGCTATTGCAACTTCTTTTTAGCTTCTTTGTTAGCCAGCCAGTAGTCCTTCTTAGCCTGGTCCGTCTTTTCTATCTCCCACTTCTTCCTGCACTCCTTCTTTCTTTTGTTGACTTCCTGGACTTCTGCATTCCACCACCAGCTTTCCTTATGTACCTTATTTCCATACCTGGCTCAGCCACATATCTTTTCTATAGTCCTAATACATGCCGCTTTTAGGCACTGCCATTCTTGTTCAACTCCATCTATTTCCACCTCTTCTTGGCATGCTAGAGCCCTGAGTAATTCCTTGAACTGTTGTACTTTCTCTCCAGCCAACTTCCAGGTCTTCAGCCTAGCCTCTGTTGACCTTACAGGCTTCTCTGACCACTGCTTTCAGCTGTGGCAACTAGTGGTTAGGAAGAAGTCTACCTGAGTTGCATGCTGGCTACTCTTTTATGTGATCTTGTGACTATCTCTCTTTCTGGACCATGTGTTGGCTACTATAAAGCCATTTGCTAGACAGAAGTCTAGAATGGCTTCTCCTTCTTTATTCCTGTTGCCCCACCCATGTGGACCCAGGCAGTCCTCATATCCTGTTCTGTCTGTCCCGATATGTGCATTCAAGTCATCCATTATCAACATCAATTCATGTTGTCCTGCTTTATCTAGTAGGTCCTGCAACTGCTGTCTGAATGCAACTCTTTTCCTCACTATCACAGCCCTGCTGTGAGGCATAGGCTGAGATTATGAATTCTGCCTTATCATTACACTGGCGTCTGTTTGCCATGAGTCTGTCATTAATTCTGATGACATCCAAGAAAATGCTAGACAGGAAACAGCTAGGATAAGTACTCCACCAAGGTACAATAAAGTCATAAAAATCCACAAAGAAATGGTGAAGCAACCAAGGCACAGAATATCCTAGTTTAAAGAACAGTCCAAGAATAAATAAAAGGTAGGTAAAATCCAAGGTAAATTTATTCACTCAGGTAAGCGCTTTCATGGTACACATATCACTTCTTCAGACCTTCAAACAAACACTTCCTACTCAACTATATTTAAACAGTATTCAAACCAATCAAATCAAACCAATTAATGCTTGAAGTAATTAGCACTTAAAGTAAAACCAGTCATTCTACAATATGTACAAAGTCATACTGGAAAACATTTCAAGTATAGATACGTAATAAATATTGTAACATAAAATGCATTAGTTAAAAATGAATTAGTTAAAAATAATTAAAATATATATTTAATATGTTTATCTGTCTTTCATTAAAATAATTTAATTTCATTTAAACAACCTCCTATTCTTCAAAACTAGTTTCAAGGGTATTCTATCATTAAGGCCCTTTCCTTTATTAGCTCTTAATCTGATAATCCACCTAGTTTCAGAGTTCTCTGTATGGTTCCTTATATCATGATTGTTTTCCAGTATGACTTTGTACATATTGTAGAATGACTGGTTTTACTTTAAGTGCTAATTACTTCAAGCATTAATTGGTTTGATTTGATTGGTTTGAATACTGTTTAAATATAGTTGAGTAGGAAGTGTTTGTTTGAAGGTCTGAAGAAGTGATATGTGTATCATGAAAGCGCTTACCTGAGTGAATAAATTTACCTTGGATTTTACCTACCTTTTATTTATTCTTGGACTGTGTTTAAACTAGGACATTCTGTGCCTTGGTTGCTTCACCATTTCTTTGTGGATTTTTATAATTCTGATGATATCCCTGCCTTTTCATGCCTCTCTCTCACCATAATTCCTACACCATTTCTAGCCTGTCCCCCTCCTGAGTAGTAGAGTCTGGATCCCAAGCCAAGTGGCTTTGCTGCACTGCCCTTCCATCTTGTCTTTTGGATACATAAAATGTCCTCCTCTGTATCATCATGTCATACACTTCCAAGCTGCGTCCTGTCAGAGAACCTACATTAAGCGTAGCAATTCTCAGTTCGTGTTTGGCAGGTTGGTTGGCTTTATGTCCAGCTTTTGCTCAACAGAGCTATCCCAGGTAACCCAGGCTGGGCAACTAGACACTGGCCAGCCAGTAGCTTATTGACCCAGTGCTGCTGGGCTTTATGGTGGCCACACACTAGCCAATAGGGGCACATATACCCCTACCACCATTAGCAAGGGTCCCTGGCAGAGGTCAGAGTAGGCCGGGTCCTCAACCCACTTATCACCGGTAACTACCTATGCCCATTTTGGCAACATTAGTCAACATGACTGAATCACCTAGAGCCATATTTTACACCATCGAGTGGCTAGGCCTGCCAGGGTGCCCAGTCTGTGATCTATTCTCCTATCTTGAGGATACTGCGCACCACAGTAGATGCCCAAAGCAGTTGGTCTGTACAACTCTTCCCCCTATAGGGCACCATGTAGAGTCTGTGCTGCTGCCCACAGCGCCATTCATTGGTGAGTTTGAGATGAAAACACTCTGCATGTTTTTTGGACGTGGGAAAAACCCCATGGAGACACAAGGAGACTCCAAACAGGCATTGGTCAGATGTCAGAATCAAACCTTTTATCCCAGGTGTGTGCCTGTGTGTGTGTGTGTGTGTGTGTGTGTGTGTGTGTGTGTGTGTGTGTGTGTGTGTGTGTGTGTGTGTAAATCAAACCTCAAAGAGTGTGTGTGTCAACTACTTGGGCAGGGACATGAAGCACTGGTTGGACAGAGAGGGTGCTGGAGGTCTTGGCTTGGTCACTCAGCTAAGAACTCACCTCTATAGCTGTGCCAGTGAGGAGTCTTATTGGGGATCTGGCGAAAGAGGGAGAAACCAGCACTGGACTTACTGTAGTCTCTGTGTGCTCTTAAGGGAAATTGCACTTGATGCAGAAAGCTGCATGTGGAAATACTGTGTGTGCACTTGTCATCCTCCCAATACATGTCCTCCACTGGTGCCACCAATGAGGATTGAGGCTCCTTGATTATTGGTCCACTGGTGGGGCATCACAAGTTGAATGAACTGTTTTGTCAGATCATTAGTAAGGTTTTGATTTGGGCTGGAAACGTTATGATGAGGCATTTATAAGATGGATCCTTATGGTGAGTTTGAGATGAAAACACTCTGCATGTTTTTTGGACGTGGGAGAAACCCCATGGAGACACAAGGAGACTCCAAACAGGTTCAGCCTTTACTATCTGCTCCCATACCTGTCACCCCTTCCCCCTTCTTAGACTACAAGTATTTTTACTGTTCTTCCTCTTCAATCCTCTATAGCATACTTACTGCCCTGCACTCTTTTCTCAGTATATATTGCCTCTGCTATACAGATTTTGTCCACTAGAGGGCAATAGTTTCCTTTAGACCACCATTCTGACTCCAATTTTAAGTAACTTACAGGCTCTTGGATTCTAATATTCTGGAAAAGCTAATACTCCCACTCTATTCTTTCTATCTTCTAATATTCTTCACTGCTAACCCTCTCTGCATATTCTATTATCAAGGCACTGTGTCACCTTACCCTCTGCTGCTTTACTTACCTTTGCTTACTGCTCCTCTGATTGTTTTCCTAGGGTGAACTCCTCTGTGGCTCATCCCGCTCCGTTGCCTCTTGGCTCACTCCGCTCCCCTACCCTTCCCCCAAATTCCACCCACCCCCAGTGGTCCTAAACTTATACTCTAACTGCCACACCCCTAAGCATTAGGACCAACCTCTAACTCCTCCCCTTAAAGTGCTATTACCTCTATTATATTCTCACTTTACCCCTATCTCCTCCCCTTAAAGAACCATCACTCATTTACCTTTATCCATTACCCTACCACTCTATCCACAAATGTCCCTACATTTAACCACCTTAACCTAAACAAATGGCTCAAGGATCCTGTAAACCCTTACCTTTATTACTACTCCTAATTATACTTATCATTCCCTATCTACTTACTCTCTGAACACCATAGATTCCTAGGACTGCATACCCACATCACACACACCTCTGTCCTTACCCCCAGCTCCACTCATAGTGTTAGCAACCTCCCCAGCTCAGCTAAGTACTCAGCAGCCATATTTCATAGACTCCATCACATCTCTCAATGTAACCCACTAGCTAGAAAAAATAAGAACCTAATTTTTAAACTTCTACAACTCATCCTAAAAGTTCAGGTCCACTCCCTGTTAGATGGTGATATACACCCTAACCTAGGTCCTACCACTATCACAGCTACACAGCCTGATACACCAACAAATTCAATCACGCAGACACTTACCAAGCCCCCCAACTCTCTCCTGATAGCTCATCTTAATATTCGTAGCATCAGTAACAAAATAGCTCACCTGCATGCCCTTATTGATGTTTATTCTTTTGACATCCTCTGTCTGTCTGAAACATGGCTTAATCCATCAATACAAGACAGTGCAGTTCTACCCCCTGGCTATAATATCATAAGACGTGACCGTAACACTAAAAAAGGAGGAGGCGTAGCCATACTTTATAAGAATGGATTACAAGTTACCTTGTTAGACTCCAAACCTCCACTTTGCAACAATGCAGAAATTCTTCTAACTAAGTTTCAGCTTAACAAAAGCAAAGCCATATATCTATCATGTGTCTATCTTCCCCCAGGCAATAATATCAACACATTAGAGGCTATCCTCAGCTGGCTCTCAAGTAACTACCCCCAAGAAACCATTATACTTGGAGATTTTAACATTAACTGGAACTCCTGTATATCTGAGCAGCCTTCTACTCATATCAACTTATATGGTTTTACCCAAACTATAACATCCCCAACCCGCACCAATAAAACTAACAACAAAACTAGTACCCTTGACTGGATACTCACTAATAGCCCCCAACTAAACTATAAAACAGGCACCCCTGAGGACATAAGTGATCACTTGCTTACCTATTTAATCAGAACAAAAACTGTCATCCTAAACTCTACCATCTGTAGAACTATACGCACTACCAAAAATTTTAACCCTGCTCACTTTCAAGCTGAACTAGTCACCTGTGACTGGTCACCCCTGAAATACCTCCCAATAGATAATGCCGTGAAATACTTTAACTCTAAATTTCTAACCATTTTAGACAGCCATGCCCCATTACGCAAAGTTAGAATTAGAACCAAACCGGCACCATGGCTCACCAAAACGACCAAACAAAAAATCCTCCAAAGAAATAAACAATGGGCCAAATGGCACTCAACAAAAAGCTCCTCAGACCACCTGCAATTCAGACAGCTAAGAAATGAAACAAAAAAAGCCATATTAGCCGATAAAAGAAACTACTACTACCAACTACAACAAACCACCCAAAATAATCCCCAAAACTTCTGGCGAGGTATCAATAACCTCCTACACCCTGGATGCTCAAGTACTCCCTCTCCCTCTGGCTCTGATCACAATAATCCCATCCAAATAGCTGACTCATTTAATGCTTTTTTCACTGAAACCATACAATCCCTAGCCAACCAGCTATCCCCTAGCATACCAGGCTCTGCCACAACCTTTACCAATAATTCTCATCAATTTCATTTTCAGCCAGTGCTCACTTCACTTATCTGTAACCTCATACAGAAACTTAAACCCACTACTCTCTCTGCTGATAAATTACCTGCAGAATACCTGCAAAAAGCTGCTAAAGTCATAGCCTACCCCATATCCATCCTCATTAACAGAACTATTTCTGAAGGATCTATTCCCCTAATCTGGAAAGTCTCTCACATAATTCCCCTGCATAAGGGCGGTAACTCCAAAGAGTTGTCCAATTATAGGCCCATAGCTATTCCATCTCCTTTGGCAAAAATAATGGAGAAATGTATACACATACAACTGTTAACCTACCTACTCGATCACAATTTATTAGCACCCTGTCAACATGGCTTTAGACCATTTCATAGCACCACCTCTGCTCTCTTATCCTTCACTAACCATATTAACAGTAATCGTAATATTGATACTCTATCCTCAGCTGTTTTTATTGACCTGTCCAAGGCATTTGACATGGTGAATCACCACCTCCTTATAGACACACTCAAAAACCTGTCATTGGACAACCATACTATACAGTGGTTCCAATCATACCTACATAACAGGCAACAGGCTGTACTATGGGAAAATACTTTATCTTCCCACGTCCCAGTCACTCTAGGGGTCCTGCAAGGATCTATATTAGGCCCATTACTCTTCTCCATCTTTACAAATGACCTTCATTCTGTAATTCCTCAAGCTGACTGTATCCAATACGCTGACGACTCCACACTCATATGCGCTGCTGCTTCTCAATCAGAACTTCAGTCACTAACCCAAATGACCTTTAGTACAGTTGAAAATTGGCTCCTACAAAGACGTCTTATCCTTAACCCCAAAAAAACAAAAATGCTACTATTTACCCCACCCGCAGAACTTCCCCACTTAACTTTACTATTACTTCAAATGATGGAACTATAATATCTCCTGAACCAACCACCAAACTACTCGGGGTACTAATAGATAACAACTTGTCCTTTGAACCTCACATTAATAACACCATAAAAATAGTAAACAAGAAACTAGGTTCCCTCTATAGAATAAAACCCTTTCTTACACCTCCAGCCAGGGTTACTATTGCTCGTACCCACCTCATCTCTACCTTGCTCTATGCCTCCCCTATCTATACCAAAATATGTAGAAGTAATCTGAGTAAACTTACATCCTCCTGCAACAATATTGCCAGATTTGCAGCTGGGTCCTCCTATAGAACTCATCACTGTATCAATCTGAATCAGTTAGGATGGTTAGAGCTGCCAAATTTAATACTTTTCAATCAATTAATTGTAGCCCATAAAATCCTGTATTTACCTCAAAATACACCCATACTTACATCCCTAGTCATCCCCTATAATAACCTCAAGACCTTACGCTCAGCTAATAACCTACTTGTACAAATATCAAAATCCAACAACTTAGCTGGTGACACCTTGTTCTCCAATACAGTAGGTAAAGCCTGGAACATCCTCCCAAACAAGCTAACCTCAATATCCTCTGTCAGCTTATTTAAAAGCAAGCTTAAACCCTACCTCAAATCACACTGGCTATGCCCCTGTGTTAATCCAGACTAAGTACCTAACTATTAACTAGACTCCCACAATTCCTAGCCTCCCATGATCATGATCTTGTGTTGTCTCACTAATTTTTAGTGAGCTTAACCTTCCTTAGGATTTTTTCTCATGTAAATAAGTATATACTGTGGAATGATCAAACACCTTCATATAGTATCACAACCTATGTGTTAAATAACACTAGAAATCCATCCTTGTTTGCTGTTCTTCAATACTCTATCTATTGATCTCTAGTGTTTTTCTTTCTTAGGTTTTTGTGAGACCTTAGTATCTCTTATCATAAATTACTAGGTGTATCTAATTTTGTAATATGTTATAAAGATTTGTACTACACCATTTCTAATACAAATGTATTAGTCTTTTTCATCTATTCTTAGATAAATTTTTCCTTTTTCCTACTGAAATATAAAATATATAATCTTAGGCTTGTACTATAATTGTTAAACTTATGTACCAAATTATACTGTTATTGTCTTTGTCTTGACCTTTTATGTTGTTGTAATTTGTGGAGCTTTTCTCCCCGGGCCTCCACTGAAAATGGACATATATCCAGCTGGACTAGCCCAGTCAACAAATGTAAAATAAAAAGTAAAAAATAAATAAAAAAAATGGATCCTACTTTAGCAAGAATGCCAAGAGTTTCTTTATATTTTAACCAGATGTAGAAAGATCACTTAGATAAACAATTATGTTATTCCCTGTAGCTGGAATAGTCATCTGCCTTGAAACAGAAAATTCTGAAAAACTATTTGTGAAAATGTTGGGTATTAAGAGAGAGAGTGTTCATCTTCCAGTTTTTGTTATGCTTACGTAAGTGTGTCTTGATATACCTTACCATCAAATCCTCAGGATAAGATAAATAAAGATGTTGCTGTTGTTGTATCTTTCGGCTTTTCCTGGTTAGGGGTCGCCACAGCGGAACTCCGGTCCGCTAATGATTGGCAGTAGATTTTTACATACCGAGTTGCCAGCCCTGACGTACAACCTTCAATGAAGGTACGCCCACTCACGCATGTCTCCACACAGAAAACGCTCTGAGAATCGAACAGGACAACTTCTTACTGTGAGGCGACAACGCTACCGCAGCACCACCACCGCAGTCAAGATAAATAAAGATACACATACCAAAACACATTGGGAACTGGGAGATGAACAGTTACAGGAGAGAAAGCTTTTGGGAAAAATATTTTAATTAAATTCAAAGAAGATGGTTTAAAACAGATGTCTGACATGATGGCAAAAAGAGGCGGCTTCACCCTTTGTAATATGTAGTCTTAAACAATGGAATAGTAAATGGATCAGTCAGTGGAGGCAAATGCGGAAATCAGTACATGACATGAAGAAGTCACATTGAGTGTCAACATGCATAAGTTTTAGGTTTCAAAATCAGCTGAGATTAAGGAAATACTACAAAAATGCTTACATCATGTAATATACTATGCCCATCTTACTCTACTAAATTCTCACGCTTACTCACACATACTGACCCCATTAAGCTAAACAATTACTACTCTTAAACCAAGACATTAACTAGCACTACATCTGTTCTAATTACAAATGGTTGCCTTGAAACTATGTTCATAGTTCATAGTTCATAGTTCATAGGTTAGTACTAAGCTAACTGCCCTTGCGAGCCATTTTAAGCCTAGCCAATTATCCCTTGTGAGACACAAACCCCGCACCTTGTGTTTGTAAGGCAAACACCTTAACCATTAGGCCACCCTCCCATGTAATGATTTATATTATTAATGAAAGTCTACTTTCCTCTATTGGGTTGTATTCATAATTCTGCAAAAATAATCTATTTTCTACACTAACTATGTTAAATAATCTATTATCTAAACTAACTATGTTAGTATTGTATTGTGCTTCAAACCACAACTCAATACCATGATTTTTTTAATTATTCTTATTATTAATGAATGTAAAAAATGTCTATTGTAAACCTGTATGTGTTCTGATGCTGTTTAAGCACACATACATATCTGTAACTGACTTTCTGTGTGGAGCCTTTCTCCCCTGGCCTCTGCTGAAAAAGGGCCTTTGGCCCAGTCAGACACCCCCAGTTAACAAATGTAAAATAAATAAAAATAAATATAAATAAAATAACTAGTAGTGAAGTATCTGATATTATAGAAATGACAGTATGAAAGAGGAGCTGAAATCCATTGTAAAGGTAATTTAATATGCTAGTGCTTCTGGGAAGGATGGCACTTATTATCAGTAATGCACTTATTTAGAACACTTGTGGGTATTACTATTTGAATTACTGTTCACTGGATGGCAAAGATGAGGAGTGCAATCCTGCTGGGAACATACGATGGTATTCTTAATTTTTTTATGAAAAAGTCAAGAAAATTATACTATCTGAAACTGCAGGCCTGTGTCATTGTTAAGAAACAACTATAAGCTTTTGGTTGTAATTTTACAAATCAGGCAAAGAAAATATTTACAGGGCTGTACCGAAAAAGAAGATGCAAATGTATTACTGAAACAGAGAGAGAGAGAGAGAGAGAGAGAGAGAGAAATGCATGATACATTAAGGACAGAATATCAGGGCAAAAATAATTGATTGACAGTTTCATGGTGCATTTAAGGAACATCTCTGCAAGAATCTGTACACCCCCACCGAAAAAAAAAAAAAAAAATATATATATATATATATATATATATATATATATATATATATATATATGGATCCCTGTCATATGATAGAAACCTTATTTGACTGAATTGCATTTGACTGAGACCAAAAGACTGAAATTTCAAAAGACTGAAAAGTCACTTGACTGAAACCCATAAGGCTGAAACCCATAATACTGAATTTCAACATACTAAATTTTAAACTGGACCATATAAAACCAGACTAGGTGGGGGTGCTGCCCCCCCCAACTATATATACTAACTCCGCGATCGCACTACAGTGGGGAAAAGAGCAACCATGGGGGATGTACACACTGGGAGGATGACAAGTACACACACAATAAAGTGCAATTTCCCTTAATAGCACACAGAGACCACAGTCAGTCTGAGGCAGGTTTCTACCTCTTTCTCCAAATCCCCAATAAGACTCCCCACTGGCACAGCTATAGGGTTGAGATTTCAGCTGAGTAACAAAGCCAAAACCTCTAGCACCCTCTCTGTCCAACCAGTGCTTTGTGTCCCTGCCCAAGTAGCTGACACACACACACTTAGAGGTTTGATTTATACACAAGCACACACACACACGTACCTGGGAAAGGCTGGCGCAGGTTTACTAGCTATGCCCCCTTTTGCCCAGACTATAAGGTAGTTATGACTGCCACCAGCCAACTCTTTATCAGCTACTTTAAGGCCCTTAACAAAGGGTGTTCTATGTTACTGTGTAATGTTGCTATTAATCCAAATGGCAGTTTGACCAAGAACAAGGCTATTAGTAGTGGCCTGCATAGTGTCACCAACTAGATATGCAAGTACTCTAACAGCTTAAATATCTCTAGGCAGACCAGCCATAATTGAAAGGTTTAAACACATTTAATAATAAATAATAAAAGAACAAGACAATACTAAATATGTATCCACAGTGACTTCAGAGTTCAACATCACAGGAAATATTTAAAACAACATTGCAGGACAGTCTCAAATAAATACAAAAACATCTAAACTAATCTTTACTATATCCCTTACTGAATCTAAAAGAAATTACTATACCTTAGTTAACTTACTTACAGAGCAGGCAAGACATGTGGTGAGTGGGTTTTCCCAGCTGAAGTTGCCAGGTCAAAGACAAAATACAAAATGCACAGTCTCTCTCTCTCTCTCTCTTTCTCTCTCAGAGAGTTCTTAAATTAATATTTCAAATATTACTGCAGGGTAGCTAGCAGCATGACATCACTTCTTGTCATCTATCAATTCCTAGCTGAAACCCCCATTGCTAGAAATTACCAGCATTTAGCATCTCCCTGTGAAAACATATAAACAAGGCCTTTCTTAGATCTGAAACTGAGAGATTACATCGTTTGTTTATGGCCCAGCTATAAAGTAACTTAACCTCTACCATTCTTCTGAAGTTTTGCAAGTTAATCTTCTGTGTTTCAGTCTCCCCTGTTAAACAGTTACAATAGTGTATAAAAAATATCTCTTCAGCACACTTCTATCCAATATGACAGACAGTTATAATACATTTGTAACACAGGCATATGAATCATGTTGATATTCACAAATGATGCACAACCACTTACAAAATTCCAGATAGCTGGGCTGGTGGTATCTCCTTTTGTTACAGTATCCCCTCCTAATCCTTACTCTAACCCTAACCTGTGAGCACTCGCACATCATACTTCCTGACGTCTTAGAGCAAGAAATCTGGAAAAAGCCATAAATAATGGGGGGAAAAGGTCCAAAAATAGGGAACTTTTTAAATTTTACTCTTCCAAACTTAGAAAGTTTTACGATCCACGTACCAAGAGAAACAAACAAAACAAATTGCCGTTAAGCTAGCAGGCTTCCATCATGGAAAATAAATGACATGCAGCCAACTGACTGTAATATATAAAACACACATTTATTAAGTTATATAAAATAAAATAAGTGCTTTCATCCAAATTATAAAAACTTCCTCAGATGATTCAAAATAAGATTATGTGATAATGTAAAGCTTGAGAAATGTGAATTGTTGTGGCAAATCTTTTTGAATGTATCAAACTATCCAGGACTCAGTGATATTATATCTAATAATTGCCTTCTTAAAATGAAGGCATATAAAAATAAGAGCAATTTTTTCATTATTTAATTATTTTGGTGCATGAATAATGTATTAATTTCATGTATATATATCATCAGTTCAATTTTATATCATATATACAGTAAAACCTTTAACTAATTCTATCAGTGCATAACTTAGAAATGAGAAACATTATGGTACATATTTAGATTTTTTACTTATCTAATCAGTTTTTAATTATGTATTTATATATACGCATCAAAATCTCGACGTTAAAAACAAAATCCGTTTTTAATGTCGAATCACAATGCCAAATCCATGCAAACTAATGAGGTGTAAATGTTGAATCTCATGAACGAATTCAGCAGATTCAACATTTACATTGAATATTGAATGGGATGTCTGCATAGGAGCTAAGGTATGTTTAGCTCCTACACTGGAATTGACTGTTTTGCAAGAAGACTATGCCCCCCCCCCGCACCCCATGCTAACTATATATTCCAGCTCCAAGATCGCAATACAGTGAGGAAAGGGATGTACTCATAGCATCAAGTTCCTGTCATCAAATGCACAGTGGCATTCGCTGATATGAACTCTCTCATTGAATTAACACTCGGCAACATGGAAATCAGCCAATTTCTGTCATTTTATATATATATATATATATATATATATATATCCTTATTCAATGCCTTCAGTATTATTAACGACTAAGGGCAGAATGCATCATTCTAGTAGCTTTAATACACTCTTTAAGAATTTTAGCCCTAATTTTAAATGTATTATAGCGCCTTGGTATTTTAACACATCACATGATCTTATATTGAATCATCTGAGGAAGTCTTTATAATTTTGGACAAAAGCGCTTATTTTATATTATATAACTTAATAAATTTGTGTTTTATATATTACAATCAATTTTATTTTCCATGAGGAAAGCAAACTTAGAAAGCTGATAGAAAAACACATTTTGCATTAACATAAATTTTCTGAAGAGTATGGAGTCTGAAACTCAAATGTCTGTCATTTTCTGACTTCAATCCTAAATGATTTGCCAACAAAACTACAATTTTATGAGAAACGGACAAAAATATGAGACAAAAATCTAGATATTCTCCAAAACTCTGCACAGTTGAGAGGTATGTCGCACATACACACTAACCACTATCTTTTCAGTCAAACATTAATTTTCCTGCACATTCCTAATTACCTGTGCTATAGAAATGAGCAGTCATTTGTGCATTTGCTCATTTGACAATTCAGTCACTTGTGCACTGTCTTTTTTACACCCACTCAAACCTTTCATTGAGGTGTGTGTGTGTGTGTGTGTGTGTGTGTGTGTGTGTGTGTGTGTGTGTGTGTGTGTGTGTGTGTGTGTGTGTGTTATGCTATTCGTTTGTGTGACACACCACCAGATGACTTGTCAAATCTGGTTTCATGCATTTAATGCTGGGGTAATTTGTTTTGTATAGTTAAAAACTTGATAAAGGCCACATCCATAGTGTCAGTCCAGTCTTTGACTTTATTCCTTTTCTTGCAAGCTCTTCTATTTCTAGGTTCCAGATACCTCCAGTTCAAATGAGAAGTTAATTTCCTATTTAACATGAGAAAGCTTATGTTAACTGCTGTATAGTTTTTTTTTTACCTTTGTCTTGACCTAGCATTGCGTGATAACATAACATTTTCCCTCCCTGGGCATAATGGTACCATCCCAGCCATGAATCAGCATAGTTATTACAGTCTGCCAGTAAGGTGTTGTAACCTATGACCTTCATAGTTATGCAAAGCTAACAGTAATATCCCTCAGGTAGAATGGACATTGCAGTTGTTGACAATGCTAGTTGAACCTGGAAACATGAAAGATACCTCAGGAATCTTGAGAATTCATAAAGTAACAAGCTAAATATAATGCATATTCTGATAAGGGAGTGAAACTTGAAACAGGCTGGCTGCATATCATATAATATTTCACATTTAAATTAGAAGAACTGAGCCTAATACACATCAGAAGTGACCAAATGTCATAGATGATTGATAGGCAATCTGAGAGAAAAGAAATCAAATTTTGTTCCATGTGACAAATGCTCACGTCACGTAACTACATCTGCCTAGCAGAGGGCAAATTCTGTCAACATTATACCAATAACTAAATGTACATTACATGTAAAATATTCCATCACTGACTTAGTGTGGTCATGTCAAAATGAAATGAAACATTTTTAAGTGAAATTGTAAAGATACTTTGTGGGTATACTGCCCACATTTCAGTTTCTGTTGCAGTCAAACAGGCTACCTTGCCAGGTTAACTTTCACTCTCAGAAAGACATTTCTGAATATTTGAAGAGCATTAGATCAATAACCTTGTGTCAGTCGTAAAGAAAAAGGAATACTATTAAACTTGACTGTTTATATAACGTGCTCCTTATATAAAAAAAAGATTTAGACATTGTCATCGAGTGCAATATTAAGTCTCAAGCTCACATAAATGATATGCAGTAACAGAAACAGATTAATTGGTTTTATATTAAGATTTTATTTTTTCATATCAACAAGAAGGGTGGTTTTGTGGCCTCTTGAGTGTTTGCTTTTATTTGTTAGGAGCAGGATGGAGTTTGGGATCATGATATGATTATCTTATAGAGGAAAGCATATAACTGGGAATGATGGAGTCGAAAAGCAGATGACCAAGAAATCTGAACCATTTGTGAATCGATCTTTTCTGAATGAAAGAAAACCCTTATCTTTTACAGATTTTAATGTCTTATTTCTGTCTACAAAACCAGAAACAGTACTTGATTTATTATTCTCACCTAAATACAATGGAATTTGAATACCACCACTAAGAAAATTTGGAATAAGGTACCAAAAATGTTTTTTTTTTTTTTTTTTTCAAAACAGAAAGCGACTTCCACACTGTGTAGTGAAGAGCCTTCCACTTGTGATCAAACTTGAGCTAATAGATGAACAGGAAAAATGCAATACATAGCAATCATGCACATAATTAATCAGCCCATTTCAGAAGAGTGTGTACATGTGTGTGTGTGTGTGTGTGTGTGTGTGTGTGTGTGTGTGTGTGTGTGTGTGTGTGTGTGTGTGTGTGTGTTCAATACTTCAGTCAACATTCATGCTAATAATGATGACACATACTGCATTCAGCCACCCACTAAGCCTGCTTCCTAACCAAAAGAATAACTGTGATATTGTTTACCTTTTTGTAACCTCTATGCTTCTGTTTGCTACTTTGTTTAACCCCCTGTGTACTGTTCTCATTTCTCCATCCCAAATATATTTAATTAGTCAGGCACTGTCTTTAGAAACTGATGTAGGTGTGCAATACCCTCTGATAAAATGACCTTACTAACATATCCCTTGATTTCCTACCGCTACCTCATCCTTAGTCCATTCCAAATGTATGTATGTGTATATATATATATATGTGTGTGTGTGTGTGTGTGTGTGTGGATCCCTATCATATGATAGAAACCTCATTTGACTGAATCCATAAGACTGAAATTTCAAAAGACTGAAAAGTCACTTGACTGAAACCCATAAGACTGAATTTCAACATACTAAATTGTAAACTGAAATAAAAGCAGACTAGGTGGGGGGCTATGCCTCCATACCCCTTATGGTTTCCCCTTTTGATAGTCACCCATGTCCTGATAGAATTGTTTAAAGCTTATCAGATGAAGGGGATTAGCCCCAGGGGATTATGGGTTAGGACTCAACCCTTAGTTCACAACAGAGATGAAACTTTAATGGAAGAATGGGCACAGGTTCAACCAAGGGCCTCTATGGGCTTTGTTGATGCCCTACTGTCATATTATGAATGAGTTGTGAATCAATGCACTACGGAGGTAGAATCCTTTTATGAGGATATCAAAACTTACGAAACCTTACCATGCTACATGCCTTGTTTAAATAAGTTCAGTACTGAGCTACTTAACCTGGGACATCAATTAAAGGAGAAGAAAATGAGGAAATTCAATCGGGACATGGATGGCTATCAAAAGGGGAAACCATTTGAAACTTATAAGAATGTCAAGTTTAATACGGCTGATAACAGACCTCAGATCCACAAAAGAAGGAGACCTAAATCCATTCTGAAGAAGTCTAGGATGGTCTCTAGTGGTACTGCGGGGGATGAGTCATCATCTATTACGGATGTGGATGGCAACCACACCCTAGAGTCACCTACTCTAAAAAGACGAAATTTGGATCACCCTTTAGGGTTAGGCCCAGGAGAGAGGGCAGGAAGCACAGGCCAAATAAGCAATTTGGAGAGCCTTTTGAAAATCCTGTTACAACAGTAAAGAATTGTACCAATGTTCATAATATTTCACCTGTACATCTTTCAGGGGTTGAAATGGAACTATTGAATAAAGGTTTCAACTTTGTCCCTAGCTTTTTTGCTAAGGAAGATTCTTTGGCTCAGGATATGATTTCTTTTTGCCACCTGTTAAATATAAGACTTCATTTTAGGTCTGATTCTTCTGCTAATAAAGATGTATTTAAATTTCACAAATCTGCCTTTATGCTCCCCATGTACCCACAGGTTGCTATATTCCAATCTACATTTTGGTTCTCATGAACATTACATAATTCCCAATAATCTCTCAAAGATGGAACAACAGGTAATTATGAATCTTAAAAATAATAAGAACTTGGTGATCCTACTGGCTGACAAGGGTGGGGTGGTGGTAGTAATGGATTGGGACATGTACTATAATGAGGCTTTGAAGCAATTGAAAGATGGTATTTACTATATGTATATGCCCTTGGATCCTACCCTGAGATTTAAGATAGAAATTGATCAATCAAGTATCAAGAATACAGCATCCATGGGACCAGATGACATCCCGGGCTGTGTACTACATGAACTACAATACGAACTGGCACCTCACCTAAGTGTCATGTTTAATCATAGCCTCACCTCAGGTTTCGTGCCCACTGAGTGGCGTACAGCTACAGTTATCCCACTCCACAAGGGGGGATCCACCTTGGATCCCGGAAACTACCGTCCCATCAGTCTGACAAGCCTTATCTGCAAGGCCATGGAGCGTATTGTCATGGAACTTATAAACAAAGACATTGGCAACCTTCAAACACTGGACCCCACCCAGTTTGGGTTCGTGAAGGGCCGATCTTGTCTCCTGAACTTGATTGACTTCTTTGAATCAGTCTCCAGAGCCATGGACAAGGGTAAGGTGGTCCACACAGCCTATCTAGACCTTGCTATGGCCTTTGACACCATCCCCCACTCTGGAATCATAGATAAACTTACTAAGCTGGACATTAATCCCTATGTCACCCAATGGGTTGCTAACTGGCTTACTGATAGAACCCACACTGTAAAAGTAGCCGACTCCAAATCCAGCTCCAGACAAGTGACAAGTGGAGTACCTCAGGGTTCAGTCCTGGGGCCACTCTTGTTTGGCATCTACTTCTCTGAAGTACAGGCCAACACTAAGGGACTCTGGATAACAAAGTTTGCAGATGACTGCAAACTGGGAGCCATTATTGAATCCCCAAATGATGTGCATACTCTACAAAAGGGCCTTACAGAAACAGATGCTTGGTGCCAGAGCCATGGGCTCAAGCTCAATGCCAAGAAATGTATAGTTATCCCCTTTGGGAAAAAACATGTATCCGTGAATTACCATAAAGGTGGCAGTACACTAAACACCGAAAGTTTGATAAGAGACTTAGGGACACAGGTGGACCGTGGGTCTCACCTTCAATAACCACATTGCCACAACAGTCAGGAAATCCTTCTATGTGGCACACCTCATCACTAAGGGCTTTTCATCCAGAAAAAAGGAGGTCATTGTCCCACTGTACTCATCCCTCATTAGACCCATTATAGAATACAATGCCCAGTTTGGTATGTACCTCTCAAGACATCTGCAACAACTGGAAAGGCCACAGAAATACCTCACTAAAAGAATCACAGGCCTAAAGCAGATGCCCTACGCTGACCGTCTTAAAAAACTCCAGCTATACTCTGTCGCATATAGTCTACTCCGAGGCGATCTTTGCTTAACATACAAGGCCATGTCAACCCCAGAGCTGTTGGACATGCTACACTTAAAGAAGTCCCAATCCCTCAGAGCCACACGCTCCAGGGATCTAAACCTTGTCATCACAATAAACAAAACATGCTGGAGGGATAGGTTCCTGACCCAGAGACTCCCCAGACTCTGGAATAGATTGCCCATACATGTCAAGCAGAGTGCCTCTTTGGTCCTCTTCAAAAGGAACCTTGACGAGTGGATGGGAGAAAGGAAATTCACCCCGGGGATCAAGTCAGTCGCCCTGCTAGACAGGGGTCCAGGGAAGTAAATAGTGTGGGAAGAAATAGCCAGGGAACTGTTATGGCTAGGCTTGTATAGGCCCTAGGGCTGATAGCCTAGTACCAACCTATGAACCTATGAAGCCAAGGAAGAGGGTATTATCACTGACTCAGATCATTACCACCTTACAGTACAGGACCCGAAATCTTAATATTTGCACCTATTACCTAAGATTCATAAGGACCTTACTAGCCCACCTGGGAGACCTATTGTGTCAGGGAAGAGCTCCCTTATGGAGCCCCTTTCACAATTTTTGACCCAATATATCCAACCCCTTTTGGGATGTAGTCAAGCTCGGATACAGAACACAACACAATTTTGGGGTATCATTTCCAATATGCAGATGGAATCAAGTTGATTACTTTGCACCTTAGATGTTACTGCCTTATACACCAACATTCCACACTGGGTGGGCCTGTTAGCGTTACAGTATTGGCTGGATAAATGTGAACTATACCAGCCAGATTTCAATACATTTTTGGTTTGTCTTCCGGAACATGTACCCACCAAAAATGTACTATATTTTCATGGCCAATGCTTTTGGCAGGTGCAGGGTACAACAATAGGGGCATCTTTTGCCCCCATTTATGTGGATTTATTCATGGCATATTTGGAACTCATTTATAATCCCAATCACAACATATATCTCAATGAGACAGATATATGGAGACAGTATCTTAATGATTGTTGGATGGTGTGGAAGGCTGACAGCATGTATTTGCAAGAATTTGTCGAGTATCTTAATATCTTAATGAGAATACATAGGGTATTGAATTTAAGGTTAATTACCATTCACAACAAATCACTTTCCTGGACGTTCTTGTTACCAGGAATACTGATAATACTCTGAATACTCAAATTTATCACAAATACCCCCAATATAATTCTTTACTTCATGCGGCTAGCTTCCACCCCCAACATATTATCCGGAACATCCCCAAATCACAATTTCTTCAGGTGAGACGAGTTTGTTCTGATACACAGACCTATGAACACTATAGGAAAGATCTTGTGGATAGATTTAAGAACAGGGGATATAAACTTGGAAACGTTTATGTGTTTTGTTGTTTTGTGGCTTTTACTATTAAACGGAAGTCTGCCTACATTTCTCTCCATGGCTTTATTGTTTTGCTGAACAGTGGCATCCAGGTTCATTCTTTGGTTTATTTGTGCAATTTTTCCTTGTTTGCCTGCTTTTTGGATTTATTCTTTAAAGTTACACTTAATCTCCTTGGTACAGGAATGGTTGTCTCAGGAGACATTTTCATGTAGTATTCACCAAACAACCTAGTGCAATAAACAATCTGTATATATATATATATATATATTTTTTTTTTTTACAAAATGTCATCAGTTGCAACTAATTCTATAGTGTTGCAGTCATTATCCTTTGTTTTGTTTGCTGCATGGTTGTTTAACTCTGAAGGAATCTGAGACAATAACATTCCCTTTAGTATTCAGAAGAACTTTCTGGAAAGTACTAGAAATAACATTCTTGGAAACATGCATTGAGCTGCCAGCATACTGCGAACAGGTTTAATCATACCAAGCTTCTAACAAGCCAATTACTGAATACTTTGGGTGTTTTGTTGTATTTTTCAAAGCCACATATTTAAAATGTTCTTTACATCTGTTATTTTTCACACACACACACACACACACACACACACACACACACACACACACACACACACACACACACACTACCAGTGACTGCTCCAAAAGCTTTGATTTGTGTATTAGTAAAGCACACACTGATTTACACATAGGTAAGGAGTATTCAGAAATAAACAGCATAGCCCTATGCAAAATAGTGTAGCAAGTAGCAATGTACAGTGAATGGGTGATTCAGAGACACATGAAGTATGGCCACATTACCAAAAAAATAGTGCAGTATGCATTATAGGCAAGTAATAGCAAATTGGTATGCAAATGAGTGTCAACATGCTAATGAGAACCATCCCGTATGCAGATGATGAAATCAGTCCTGGAGGAGTGATTCAAAACAGTATAAATGATTGCAGTGAGCTGTGGAGATCATCTATTCTGAGCTCTAGGATTTTTCACTGCAGAGGAGCTTCACTTGCATTATGATGCCAACAGCAGCATCAGCATGAGCAGAGCATCGTGTTAGTTGTCGCCTTCAAAGCCAGTGACCACCATGTTATACATCATTGCCCTCTGCATCACAGACAGGCCTATCAGTGGTAAGCACCGCATCACCTCCATCACCAGGATGCTATCAGCTGCTACTGTGTTGTGTGGACAGAAACACCCATAAAGGAGTTAGTTAATGGGCCACCTTTACATGGAATTGAAGGGAATACATGGACTGCCTATCCTAATGAACATGAAGGTTTGTTTATCATTACCCATCCTTGCTATGGGAACCTTTCAGTCTCTAACCAAAGGCATATTAGAAGTGTTACAGGCACTGACCTTACAAATCCTACACCTGTTCCATTCTAAGATGCTGCAGCATATAGAGAAGTATACTTGGTTTCCCCAAGCAGCCAAAGAGCAAACTACCACTATCCAGGGTTACTATGACACCGACCATTTCTCTGAGTTCCAACAGCATTTCATGCAAGGGTTTTAAGTTTTGAAAAGGTCTTCTAGTTGGTAAGTGCACACTTATAATTTCCACTGTTGTGTGTTTCAGGAGGTACCAGATAGACCTAGAAACTGTGGCTGATGACTCCCATCAGTAGCCCTAGACCACTGCAGGGATTGTATATAACACTGCTGTGTAGCAGATACATAGCATCATTGAATGCCTGTTTTTTTTTCTAAACTTTTGGTGTTTGGATACATCTGGTAGTGCACTGTAGTATGCTCTGAAGACATGCAACAGGATATGTATGAGTTGTGCCATTCCACCCATAGTTACAACATGGAGACACTGTGGGACTGTCTGACATACCTGTGGCAGTGACAGAGGAGGAGTCAGTTGAGGGAACTGACTGCAGTGGTAGCCAGTGCAAGACAGAGGTGGGTGCAATACATTGTGGCACTGGCAAAGAAGAGGTATATAGTCCACAACTGCGGACCTTTAAAAGAACAGCACAGAATAAAATTGATGCATGCAACAGCTCACCCAGGCTAGATACAGCACAATGGGTTTAATGGCCACTCTATGTATCAGATATTACCGTACTCATACATGCCACAGGGATGGGCAGCATACAGTCATTGTCATATGCACAGGTGGGTGGGGTACAGTTACAGGGAATGGCAATGCTAGCATAGGTGGCAAGGTTATGGGTAGAGAATGTGGTAACCAGACGCACATATACACATGACAAGGAGGTTGGGAATCAGGATCACATCTTTCAGTGATGGGATGGAGCTCCCATGATTTGAATGCTGGCTGAGAGTACCACATTGCCCTTCAGTATTAGGACTGCAGGAATGTTGCCAAATAAATGATGTATCATGTTGGGTGCATGTAGAATGTCAGTATTCATGACCCCATCCATGAGCAGCCACTGGTAGGTACTATATTTGGTTGAGCTACAAGAGATTGGGGTGTTGTTGAACTGTAGGCCCCAAAAGTGATTGCCCAGTGTGCTGCCCCACAGTAAAGCTGGAAGAGAACTGGCCATGCCCATACAAGTGCTCCTGTCCAAGGATGGAGACAGTCATGGACAGAGTGGAGAGTGGTGCTGTCTCTGGAACAGTGTGTGCCATCTGCATAAGCCTGGCATATGACCATGTACCATGCTGCCATTGGCTAACACAATCACAATGGGAAGTCGTCTGCATCTTCACAGTTTTACCGGTGGCTGCCAGCTGAGTCACCAGGCATATGTGCTTCAGGACCCTATATGTCTTGTCACTTTGTAGGCATCATAGGATGCCCTACAATCTCTTCCTAACAGAGACCATGTAGCATAGTTAGCATCTCTTACATGGTGTGACCTGAACATTTTCTGATTCATGCCAAGGGTGAAATTTTTTTTCTGTAATTACTCAAGTTTCCTTCCACTACTTAAAAACATTGTGGATGATTGTATATGCCAGACTAGTACACTGCCACAGATTTGTCAATCTAAAAGCACTGAAAATGTCATAAAACCTACATGTTGGGATATATACAACTAATATATATTTTTTTTGCAGGGCCTAACATTTCTGAACCCATATGAAGGGGACTTCAGTCCAAAAAAAATCCCCTTACTTAAATGTAGTAACTTAAACATCATGCAGCCATGGGGAAAGAGAAACACCCTACAAGGGTGAAAAAATAGCCACAAGAAATGTGACCTTTCAGCACAGTCAGCATAAAGAAAATACTGTCAGAGACACGTAACTTTGAGAAACAGGATCAGTAAGAAAATAATCAACTAGTTAGGTGTCAACCACATGTAGGATGACTATACACTGCATTTACCCCTGCTGTTGTTACCATGGTCATGGATAAAAAGGATTCCATTGACCAGCCCACTTGGCAAGTGAACAGATGATAAAATAAGTAAATAAATATACATTTAGGCTTGCAAATTGAATCCCCTTATCACCTTCATCATTAGGTAGGTGTAAATAACTATCTGCTGAGATGTTACTAAATGCAAGGATGTCACAGTTCGCTTTCAATAAACAAAGAACAATGGTTTCTATGCCATTTCTTTTATTATGCAGTTTAACACAAAGCACATGAAAAATGAAGATGTACCAATGAAGACGTACCGTCTTTAAGGGGCCGCAGTGGTGCAGCGGTAGCGTTGCTGCCTCACAGCAAGAGGTTCTCCCGTTCGATTCTCGGCTGGAATGCGGGGAGTGCCTTCTGTGTGGAGTCTGCATGCCCTCCCCGCAGTTGGGTGGGCGTTCAAAAGACATGCGTAAATGGGCATGCCTTTGTTGAAGGTTGAATGTTGAGCTGGCACCTCGGCATTCATCAAAATCTACTGCCAATCAATAGCGGACCGGAGTTCCGCTGTGGCGACCCCTAACCGGGAAAAGCCGAAAAGGCAACAACCATCTTTAAGGGCTTATGATCTTTCATTCAACATAGAGGCCCAAAATGGGGAAAAAAACTGACACAAATAGAGTGATGCATTATTAAGCAGCAGAAGGACTACTTAACTGAATGCTCACCAGGCATAAAGATTTCACTTTGAGCCATATTGTTATATGCAATTAAATTCACTGCAATATCATGGACGTAATTAAGAACTTTGCTTGTAGGATAACATGTCTACAACTGTAGATACATGCTCAGCTTCAAGGTTGTTATATGAGAGATCACTCTGTAGAAGGAGTCATCAAAGTGAGGTTTTAGCTTCAGAAATGTCCGCCTCTTCTATCATCTCTCTTGGGTAACATAAGAGATCATGTCTGTTATTAGTAGACATATCCAAGCTAAAAATCATTTATGTTGTGGCTTGATCTGATGAACTGGTGGCTTTGAACCTTTTGTCTTGTGGCAAGTGGCATGAGTTAAGTGCATCATTTGGGCCTTTTTTTTTTGGCTTCTGCCATGTCAGTTGGATCAGTCAATGATGGCACATTGCTTATAGTCTGCTTTTGGGTTTCCAGTTTGGCTCTGGTTTGTGTGGAATCTTTGTCACAGGCATTCAGGTTATGCAGTTGTAAATATGATTCTAGCTCTCTTATACAACAAAAGACTGGCAGCTTCCCCATATGAAAGGACAGTGTGTTAGAAACTTTAACGCAATCTTAATACCCTGGTTATGCAGCATCATTAGGGATGGAACAAAGGACTTCTTCCACAGATACAGCTTGGTAGAGCACAGCTGTACACCATGACAATGCATTTTTACCACTATTCCTTCCTTGTGAGTTACATTCAGCACAATATCTTTCATCTTGTAAATCATAAACTCCACAACATGGTGCCTGGGATAACTGTAGTTTGCAAGTTGTTTACTTTCTACCCTGTGTGCATGCACACTTTTAATCTTTGTAGGGTATGAAGACCATTTTGTCAATTGCCCCAAGATTCACATCTTATTCCTAGACCCTAATTCTCTATGTTATACCTTTTGGACTTCATGACTCCATCTACCACACCACATCTGTCAGATGAGATTCAAATCATTGCACAATACTACAGTACCTATGCATCTGGATTTTGAGCTGTGCAATACTTTGCTACAAGATATTAATACAGATTTGTTTTTTCTCATTCAACACTGCAGGTTGCCTTTGTTGAGTTAGTGCTATGTGTACTAAAAGGATCATAGGAAGTTACTAGGCTATTGGCCCTGAGGCCCTTACAAGCCTAGCCAAGAATTAAGCCCATGTTCCAACAAGTCAGCAACCTATGCCACTGTCCAGCAGGGACATAGATGGAATCCCAGGGATGTATTTTCTGTTCCCCATCCAGTTATCCATGTTGTGCTTAAAAAGGTTTAATGAGGTGCTCTGCTTTACGTGGAGAGGGAGTCTATTCCACAAAAGGGGAGTCTCTGGGACACAAATCTGTCTTGCCAACAAGTCCTATTGATGTCACAGACCAGGTTGAGGTCTCGCATGCAGGTTACTTGAGTGGAGCTTGGCTTGCGGATATGCAGCAGTCCCATCAAGGCAGGGTCTGAGATTGCCTTGAGACTTTATATCTTCTCATTTAGAGCAACGGGGGCTACTGCTTTAGAAAGAGAAATGCCTGGTAAATTACAGAGCCTTACTAATCCACTGTTACAGACTCATCTGCACATAACAGAGTGTCTCAGACAGCCAACAATGAATTGGTAAAGTTTCATTCAGTGAAATTCTAAATCAAACATTTTGCTGAAAAAGAGCACAATGAACTCTATTTATAGTCTTTCATGAGCTAGAGCTATTACATGTAGGGTATATGTCTTTAAACAAGCTGATGCCTAGAAAATGGAAGTTGACTTTGATGTGGTGCACTTCTTTCTAGAAGGAGTCAGAGTAAAGTCCTCATGGAGACTGTTAACACATTTGGCCTAATTCAGAAACATCACACCTCTCAGTAACCATTACTGGTTTAGAGACAGCCCTCCCATGGTGTTACAGCATGCAGACATGCAACACCACAATGGGCTGTCTCTATGGCCATGCTAAATGCTGATGAGCCATTCCAGGAGAGAGGTATATGCTAATTTCACATGTGCTCTCCTCTGCAACTGCCAGGCCAAAACAGGATCTTTAATCTATAACTGAGTTAAGTGTCGGGAAGTTTAAAGGAGAGATAGTGTTGGGATTGTGTGTGTGGGTGTGTATGTGTGAGGCTGTGTGCGTGAGTGTATAGTTGTCTGGGAGGTTGTAGTAAGGGAGTTATGTAGAAGAAAGGGTAGATTTGTGTGTGTGTGTGTGTGTGTGTGTGTGTGTGTGTGTGTGTGTGTGTGTGTGTGTGTGTGTGTGTGAGTGAATGAGTGAGTGTGCATGTGAGTACAATCGGATGGGGGGACTGTGCGCATGTGTTTGTATATGTTTTTGTGTGTGTGTGTGTGTGTGTGTGTGTGTGTGTGTGTGTGTGTGTGTGTGTGTGTGTGTGTGTGTGTGTGTGAAAGCATGAATGTGTAAATTTGTGTTGTATTTGTGTGGGGTGGGGGCTGCCATACTTCCACACTCCCCTAGACTCACGAGCAACATTGAGGGGACAGCTGTACACCCAGGGGAATTTTAAAAAAGTGGGTGGGGAATCATTAGACACCAGGGATACATCTTTAACAATATGCCACAATAGTTAAATAAGACATGGGACAGATGCAACACTAGCCATCAGGGATAACTCTTCACTATCATGTTTTAAAGGCATCTACACAAGACACTGGCAGGGAGCACAGTAGCCACAAGGGCTAGCCTTTACATCATGCCTTAAGGGCAGTTATCAAAGATGTGGGTTGACCATTTTTAGAAAGGTGTGTGCAGTTTCATAGCCATAAGAAACATTTATGTTGAAATGCAAATAACAAAATGCTTATGCAAAGAAGATTTGGAAGATGATGTCATGATATATTGTTAAGTCACTGTCTTGGTCACTTTTCATAAAGGTATTACATATCATAGGTGTAATATGTCTTTGTCACCGGCTCAGTGATTACACACTCCTTTTTTAGTACTGGGAAGATCAGAAGGTTGCAGGTTCTCTCCTCACAGCAGGACCCTGAATTCATATTCCAGTACTGCCATCACAATCATTACAAGGGCTGCATGATGTAAATGCAACACCCATAACTGTCTGTCTCAGATATACAAATAGTAAACTGTGACCACCAAATAAATGAAGGAGACTTGAAACTCACTGAAAAGTGCTTTTAGATGTATTTGGACAGGGAGGATTTCCTCTGCTGTACCTCCTGACATGTTTGTTGCATCCCAACACCCCTGTTATTTTTGTATACTAACTCTGAGACTACTGTACCTCGATATATAGGGATTGGCCAGACGTAGCACGGACTCAGACTTCCCATTTTCTTACTATTAAGATATCATCCTTCAGATAAGATATTAAATGCTTTCTGATTCAGCCATTGATGTTTCAGGTCAATATTAAATGTGCACATTTTGTGGAAAAATACAGAGCCTCAGTCAGACTGTCAGAAAAATGGAAAATATATACCCACCCAAACTTTCCCATGTTGTATATACTACAGTGGTCAAAATGAAATGTACTTGGAGCTGTGGTTGTTTGCTAATTATTAACAAATCTACTCACCTTCATATATTACTAGACCAAAACCTAAAGGTTAGTGAAGCAATGTGTGAATACATTTGGCATAGCCTGGTACTTGTGTTTGACACCAAAAATTTCACCAGCACACTTTGCGGTTCTGAATAAGTTTACAAGCAGACCAAATCTTCTCTGTGGAAAGCATGCAGTCAGATATGCTTTAATCAGGTAAGATCCATTGGGTATAAATTTTTCTTTTTAGTGATGGCTTGAGAGCCTTTTTCTGGCTGAGTGACTTGCTCAGAGTCATGCATTATATAACTGAAGATCAATGGAATCAGACCAAAGTCTAAATGATGAAATTCATCCTAACTTATTCTGAGAGTCATAACACTTTGCACTGTATTACCAGACCAGTCATGTCTTGTGAAAATACCTGAAAATAAGCAAAAAAGTAACTGGAATGTATGTATGAATAGCAACAGAGTCACAAACTTGCAGAATACCAGGGCAAAACTGAGACACAGTTTCATTATGTATGTAAGTAACATCACTACAAGAAACTGTACCCCCAACCTTCAAAAATACACATTTGGAAAATGGATTAAGAATAATATAGGCATAGGGAGTCAAAGGGGATGTTAGTAAGATATTTTCACAAATATGATGTTGGGTATTTGCTTCAGTTTCAAAAACTGGTGGCAGAAGTCAGGTCCGTGGATGGTTAAAATACACTTGAGATGGAGAAATTCAGACAGCATGCAAGGGGTAAAAGAAATTATGAGACAAAGGCTATGAGATGATGAAATGAGAAATTATTTGGCAGTTCCTCTGCATAGGAAATGGGCTCAGTGGATTGCCTGAGTCCTTATGTGTCATTAGAATCTGCATCAGCGTTGATACACACACACACACACACACACACACACACACACACACACACACACACACACACACACACACACACACACACACTCTCATTTGATATTAAATATGACCATAGGTGGTCTAATCACATCCTCCCACAACTTTGGTTCACATTATTTCCTTTTCATTTGCTGGTTGATCTGTTCTTAAGAGTGAGTAGTGGGGCAGGCTGCTTGATCATAACTGTAAGACTTCCAAATGTAGGCCTATGCCACTGCTTTACTAAACCAGGTAAATAATTTCTGTGTACGTGCTTCAATAACTATGTCAAATGTCATCGGTAGTCATGAATAATAGCCCAAGTACTAATCATTTAAGGTGTTATAGACAAATTATTTAAATAAATGTAAAAGTCAAGGGTTGCAAATCAATTAGAAAATGTAGATGTACAACCTCTCCAGTCTCCAGTTAGCATTGAGAATTAAGACTATGAGCTGTCATTCAGCTGCTTGCTATAGTCAAGGGTACAAGGGTTTGATTCTTTCCACTTTTATTTGCCTATTATTAGCTTGTTCCAGTCACTCTAAACAAGTCACCTGACCAGACCAGTGCCCACAGGTCACCCCTGAAAAGGGGCACTTTTATCCCCAGGCTTACGTAGTTAATAAATACAATTAAAAAAAAATCTTAGTTTTATGCTTTCCTTATAAAGGGAGTATATGGTGATCCCAAACACCAGCTTGTTCCAGGCAATATAACTGAAGACAGGCCAGAAGACTTCCCTTCTTCTTGACCTGAAAAATGTTAATAGCAATTAAACCTTTGCAAGTCACAACTGTACCTAGTCTGATGCAGTTCATGCAGTTTCTGTATTTGCTGAGCAATGTAGATCAATTTTTCTCAATTTGTGAAGACTTAAATTTATGCTATTAGTCAAAAGCTATGAGCATATTGAACCTGACAGGGTCCTTCAACAAGAAGATTACTTTCCTGTCTGCATATCTGGTGGGGAATAAGATACCTGGAAGTCCAACGTGGAAGTCTAAAATTACTTGCATATAGACTGAAGAAGCAACCCCTGTAAAATCCCTGTGTCTAGTCCATCCACTACTCGCAAGGTTGTCATTGTGGCAGATTATGTTCCTTGACACAGACAGGATATTAATGATGCAGACATATTTAATCATGCTAATCTGATATTTTACCATGGTTTGCGCTATGAGACCATCTAGAAATTTAAATATGAAACAAGCAGCAGACATTTTCTGCTGTAGCAGTTATATTACCCAAAAATTAAAGCCTAAGCTTCCTAATGAAATTCTGATGATTTTGTCATTGTGTCACAAAAGAGTGATCACAAAACCTCAGAAACACCTGAATGCAAAGCATGCTTGCAGCTTACAAATTACACACAAAAGTTTTTTTGTAGGAGGCAAGCCCCACAACCCTGCACTTTCCATGTGAGGGGGCTACACTCCCACATCCCTTGCTACTTATGCATGCCAACTCTGAAACCTTATCATCTCAGGGAAAAGGGAAATATCCACAGGATTGCACAGTCTTGATCTTTAATGCAACAGCCTCAGAATCACACACTAATGATCAACAATAACAGAGTCAGTCATTAGTGTAGCAATATTAAGTCTGGCTGTGCTGTAAAATATTTATGAACCTCTGGAGACTATATTAAGAAGGCCATATTCCTCTTCTAACCAATTATCTAAAGCTTCCAATCACATTCCTGCTCTGGATAACATGTTTATTGGTTTATAACTAAGAGGGTCAAGTTTCTCTCCTACCTTAAAATACTGGTACAATTATGGCTTTTCAGCCATCCATACAGGAGTACCATTATTTCTTAAAACTGCAGCAAGATTCAAACAGTAGAATTTATATTACTGGTATTTTCCTGTCATTTTCCCATATTGGCCTTAGCTTGTCTCTTTCGGTATTAAGGCTGCGCCTAGTACTTTATAAGGAACATTTCAACAATCAAGTTCATGAATTTGTAATTGAAAGAACTTGTCAGGGAAGAAATAAAGTGATAGGTCAGACTGAAACTGGGTTTTAAAACTGGCACAAGTTCATTGGTGTAAGGCTCCTTAGAAACTTTTAACATTTTATTGAGAAGGAAAAGTCAGTCCTGGTAAAGCAGCACTAACTGATACAAACAGTAACTCGAGTATATGAAGTGCACCAATATTATATCTTACTAATGTTACTAAAACTGTTTTACTGTAGTCTGACAGCTATTCCAAACAAGCAAGTAACATTTTAGTTGAAATGTTCATCTATTTATTCGTCTGTTGTACTATGTGTCTGCAGTGTGTCACTAGCTGCAGTTACACTGAATTGTGTAACAGTATTTCTCAGCTGCAGCATAACTTGTATTCTTTCTTCACAGGCTACCTAGCAATCAGCTATAACTTTAGGCCAGTTGTGATGTGTGCTAGGGCCAGTCCTTCTGATGTGGACATGAAAGATTACATGTTATTCAGCCAGTCTGTTTTGTGGTTCGCCCTCTTTTCAGAATTTACTTTAATCTGGCTTGTTACAGTATTGCCTTCATGCTTCCATAAATTACTCATATTTCAAAATTCTACATTTGTTATTATCAACACAGCAGTGTCCAGTCCCCCTGAGGTATTTTGCATTTAGTACTGGATAACCTTGAAGGTCTTGACCCATAACACCTTGCTGGACTGGTTGACGTAACTACACTGTTCGATGTCTAGGTGAGATGGTACCACGAAGCTTTAACGTGACTGTCAAATTATCACATAATTGTGGGACCAAACTAGAGGTGAAAAACTATAAACCAGTTAACGTGTTCTCAGTATTGTGAAAATGGAGCAAAGATCACTGACTAGCTACAGGCTGTTGAAACTGAGGACCCATGCCAGCATGAATCTGTAAATGGCAGAATTTGTCAGAGAAGGAATAACGTCAAAGGGCAGATGGAAACTATGAGTGTAGCTTTCCTCATTTTTTTTAAATGTAGAAAACTATCCTATGGTATGGGATGTGTAATGCTCAGATATTGCAGTTCATCTGAAATATTTCAGCAGTAAATGCACAAAATAATATTTTAATTGCACTAAAACAATTTCCAAAATTCAAATAAATGTAATGAAGCCTTTTCAAAAGGTGGCACACAAACTGTTAACATAAAAATACAAAGCATTAGGCTGAATAAGAATCAAGGTGAGCACCTCTATGACACTGTTCAAAAGGAACCTGGACAAGTGGATGGGGCACCATAAATTCTTACCGGGGGTAGTTCCCCCCAACCCTCCTGGACATGGACAGTCATTAATAAATACAATCCTGGGTACTGACTAGATTATCTATGGTATTACATTGGAATTAAATGGCTAGGCTTAAAATGACCTTCAGGTCGATAGCCTAGTAACCTCCTATGATCCTATGATCCTAGGTAGTAAATGACAGAACAGTAGAAGCAGCAGTTAATGGACTACATAGTTAGGAAAAGAGAGTCATTTAATTTGGTATTATAGGTCCCAACAGTGGAAATAGTCCTCACTAATATCTATATAAGTAACATGTCAGACAAGTTGAAGAAGGGTTGCCATTTGTGAACAATACAAAGATGTCTAACAAAGTTAGTATACACACATGTTGTGGAAGTTGAAAACCAGGCTTAGGAGGCATACCCTCAAATGTCTAGATTTACACAGAATGTCCAGATTTTTGCCTTATATTTTAAGTCTGTTTTTCATAAAAGTTGTGGTTTTCTGGCAAATCAGTAAGGACCGAAGTTAAAATAATGACAGACATTTGAGTTTCATACTTCATATCCTTCAGAATATGCATGTCAATCCAAAATCTGCTACTCTAGCAACTTTTTAATTTTATAAGAGCAATATTTAAAAATCAGCCCCTACTTTTGGGTCTTTGATCCCCCATTATATTTGACTTTTCACAGATTTCTTGAGCTGAGACTTTGAGAGGTGTTTAGGAATAATCACATGTATGGCCTCTTCATTTAAACTAAAGAAGTGCAAAGCAACAGAAAATGGCCACTTCATTTAAACTAAAGAAGTGCAAAGCAACAGAAAACAGGAGAAAAAGAAAACTGGGCTAAGACTCCCCACTGGAGACTACAATACTTACAATACTGGAATATGACACATTATGGAAAAAGTACCTGATATCTTAAATATGAGCAGTCAGTGTGAGGATGCAGTACACAAACAAGATATTCTGGGATGTGGACACCAGGTGATGGTGCAGTAATGGGCAGCCATGTTCTTGTCAGTCTGTGAATAAATAGTTATAGTTGTTTTAATAATGTTAGACATTTGGAATTACTCGTTTTCTTAAATAATTAAAGTAGAGAAGCATTAACATGCATGTCCAAAACTAGTAAAAAAACAAAAGAAGAAATAAAAAAATGAAACTGAATGAACAGCAATAGTTGAAGAGAAAGGCAAGCAACATAGCAAACCAGGATCAGCTGAAGGGGATGGAAGAAACTGAGCTGTAGAATACTAAGTGACAGCAGAGACTGATGCATTCTGGGGAGTTACACTGATGGAAGCATGAAATGTGAGAGCAGAGACTGATGCATTCTGGGGGTTACACTGATGGAAGCATGAAATGTGAGAGCAGAGACTGATGCATTCTGGGGGGTTACACTGATGGAAGCATGAAATGTGAGAGCAGAGACTGATGCATTCTGGGGGGTTACACTGATGGAAGCATGAAAAGTGAGGGCAGAGACTGATGTATTCTGGGGGTTAGACTGACAGACACATGAAACATGACAGTAGAGACTGGTGTATTCAGGGAGGTTCAACTGATGGAAGCATGAAACATGAGAGCATAGATTGATGCATTCTGGGGGGTTCGAATGATGGAAGCATGAAATGTGAGAGCAGAGACTGGTGTATTCTGGGGGGGTTCTAATACAGTAAAGCGTGTAACCAAAGTCCAAAAACGCCATCAAGAAACAACAGACAGTGGTACTGATGGTCAGTGAAGACTGGAAAGTAAATAACTTAGCGTATAAAAACTTTATTCCATGCTTTCATCTCAGCAGGACGTCTTCAGAACAAATAAATACTTGTTTGTTCTGAAGAAGCCCTGCTGAGACGAAAGCATGAAATGAAGTTTTTATATGCTAAGTTATTTACTTTCCGGTCTTCATTGACCATCAGTACCACTGTCTGTTGTTTCTTCTTATTCTGGGGGGGTTCGACTGATGGAAACATGAAACAGGAGAGCAGGGACTGGTGTATTCTGAAGCATGAAAAGTGATATTTGTAAAGTAAGTGAACAGTTTGCAATTTACATAGTAGTAGCCAAAAATATGATGGGATGAAATGGTCAAAGTTGTGAATTCTGAACAAGATTTTATTGAGTCACTACAGAAAAAGAAACAGAACACGTGGGATAGATGTGTATTAATGGTTACCCAGCTGGCGGAACCATAGCAAAGATTCATGGATTTTGAAGACAGGGCACACTACAGAAATATTCATATCATTGGGGTGTCTGAAAAGGAAGAAGGACAGGACTGTGAGGTCTTTCTACAGGGAAAACTGCCAACTTGAACTGATTTACATGCTGTCCAAATTAAAAGTAAAGAATACAAAAGATTATTGTGCCAGGCAGACAAGATGTGATGAAGCCACTGAGATATATTCTGGTAAGATTTGAAATGACTGGGTGAAGAATCATATCTTGTTATTCTGCCATCCAGGGAAGGTGTGTGGAATACGTGACAGACAGCTGCACTTTAATGTGATTACAGTTTTGTCACAGCAACAAAGAATGTGATTTACAATGGTATTAGTCAAAGTCAAAGTAAACTTTATTGTTGATCAGATATACAGAGCAGTGCAAGTGGAACAAAATTATGTTGCTTTGGTCCCCGTGCAAGACATAACAATGAACACATAATCTGAATGACAGTAAGACTAATGCACATACAGTAATAATTAAAATATTAACATCACAATGAATTACCACAATTGGACAGGAAGACATAAGACAGTATTATACTAGTAGGTATTGCAAGACTATGACTTTACATTGTGATTGCTTAGAATATTGCACTTCATCAGTTGTAGTATGATATATTCTGATGTTCATATTGCACATGTATGGAGTGATAACTCAGTCCTGACTATTGCACATTCAGGAAGTAGTAACATAAGAAATCAGGCTAACTGTAATAGTTATTGAAGCAATTTGCCAGAGTGATACTTCATAGCAAGTGGCATATTGATCTAATTATTCACTGTCATGCCTGGCATTCAAGTTCAGCAGCCTTATGGATAGAGGGAAGAAGCTCCTGTTCAATCTAGATGTTTTGCACTGTAAGCTGTGATACCGCTTGCCCGGGGAAAGGCAGAAGTACATGCCATGGGCAAGGTGAGTGGGATAGTTGATTATCTTCCTAGCCCTTCCCACACACTGAGTCTTGTGCAGATCATCCATGGATGGGAGCAAGGAACCAATGACTTTTTCCACTGTCCTCACTACCCTCAGGAGAACATTGCAATGAGATGCTTTGCAGTTACCATACCAAACTATGATGTTATATGAGAGGATGCTCTCAATAGTCCCCCTGTTTAAGGCTTTGAGGATGGATAGGTTTGCCTTCCTCAGTTTCCATGGGAAGTGCAGGCATTATTGTGTCTTCTACACTGTGTGGCTAATATGAGTCAACCAGGATAGCTCATCTGAGATGTGCATCCCCAGGAATTTGGTATTTTTGAGTCTTTCCACTGCCAACCCCTTCATTTCCAGAGGTTGATGTATCTTCTGAGTCCTCCTGAAGTCCACTATTAATTCTTTGGTCTTGCTTACATTTAAGACCAGATTGTTGCTGTTGCACCAGCCTATCAGATGCTCCACTTCATCCCTGTAGGCTGTTTCCTCACCATTTCTGACAAGGCCTACAACAGTGATATGATCCGCAAACTTGATGATTTTGTTGGATTCATGCTTGGCCATGCAGTCATGCATCAACAAGATGAACAGCAGTGGACTCAGGACGCAGCCCTCAGGGACACCCATGCTCAGTGTAACATTGATTGAACTATTATTTCCAACACATACTTTTTGGGCTCTGTTGATGAGAAAGTCCAGTATCCAGTTACATTTGGGGGGTGTTGATGTCCAGTTGGATCAGCTTCGATATCAGATTCTGGGGGGTGACAGTGTTAAAGGTGGACCAGCTGCTTTTCTTGGGTTTACTCACTTTAGGGTCTTCAGAACATCAGATGTTCTTAGACATAGCACCTCCTATACCTCTCAACCTGTTAATGCAAAACATCTGGACAAAGCTTGACAAAATGGGGTACAAATAGGGACATATTTTAAATATTGCTCTTATAAACTTAGAAAGTTGATAGAATAACAGGATTTGTTTTAATATACATTTTCTGAAGGATATGAAGTCTGAAACTCAAATATATGTCATTATTTAGTGACTTCAATCCTGAGATCATCCTAGTGATTTGCCAGGAAAAAAACAGTACAGGCCAAAAATATGAGCCAAAAATCTGGACATTCTGTGAACATCTGTACAGCTGAGATGTAGTCCTCACCCTGTTCGACAGGAAGCTTATTTGGCTCAATGTTGTTGTCCATATCAAATCTGCTGAAGTAGGTGTTTAGTTTGTTCAGAAATTCTGTGTTGTGATCACATGGGGAGGATTCAGGCTTGAAGTCAGTTGTGGCTTGTATGCTTTGCCAAAAATGTCTGGAGTCCCTTTGGTCAGAGAAGTGTCCCCAAATGTTATGTCTGTAGGTCCTCTTAGCCTCCTTTATACCTCTACTTAGATTTGTTCTGCCCACTCTTAGGATTTCCTTGTCTTTTGATTTAAATGTAGCATTTCGTGCCTTTAGGAACTGATATACTTCACCAGATAGCCAGGGTTTCTGATTAGTGTGCATGGTGATACATTTGATGACTGTTACATTATCAACACATTTTTAAATATAGACCATTATAAATTCCGTATACTCCTCCAGGTCAATATGGTAGTTCTTTACAGCTGCATCTCTAAACACTGACTAGTTTGTACATTCGAAGCAGTCTTGTAGTGCCAAGACTGCTCCCTTAGGCCATATCCTTACTGTTTGGTTGTAGGTTTGCCTCTTTTCCGCAGTGGTGTGTATGCAGGAAGCAGCATGATGACCAGATGGTCTGAGTTGCCCAGATGTGGATAAGGTACTGCTTTGTAGGCTACTTGTACATTTGTGTACACCTTATCCAGAGTGTTCACCCCTCTTGTTGCAAAGTTCACATGTTGATGGTAATGGGGTAATACGGATTTCAAGTCAGCTTGATTGAAATCACCTGGAATTACATGTGCAAACTCAGGGCTCTTATTCTGGATGTCATTTACTAACAGCTATAGAATGTTCGATGCCATGTTGGTATTAGCAATAGGGGGGATGTAAACAGCTGTTATGCTCACTCCATTGAATTCCCTAGGCAAGTCGAAGGGTCTGCATTACAGTGACATGAACTCAATGTTCTCTGAGCACTGAGAGGCAATTATTTCAGTTTGCACACCAGTTGTTGCTGATATACACACAAACACTCCTCCACGAGATTTGCCACAGAGAGACTGATTTCTGTCAGGACGAAATAATGACATCCCCTCCACATATATTGTACTATAATTTATGCTGGAGTTCAGTCAAGTTTCAGTGAACACAAGTAAATAACTATTTCTCACCATAGATTGTATGGAAAGATCCATCCTTAAATAGTCCATTTTGCTTTCCAGTGAGCATACACTTGCCTGCAGCTTGGAAGAAAGTGCAGGCCTGTGTGGATTTATTTTCAGTCTGGCATTAATTCCTGCTCTACAGCCTCTCTTTCTTGATCTTTCATATCTTTTCCTTTTAATAGGTTTCCCATGTCTGATGTCAACTGGTTAGACAAGTTTGACAGGTTTCTGCAGTTTTTACCATGTTCCAGTAAGATTCCAAGCTGCAGGAGTTCCTGGAGTGTGTTTGAGTTTAAAGGCCTCTCTGCCTGTTCATCAAACATGCAGCACAGTGAGATATAAGATCAGATTTCCAGAAGATTCTCAGCATTGCAGTTAATCGTGCCTTCATTTCTTGCCCTTAAATCTGTTTTTTTCTGTTGTTTCTGACGAAAAACAAGACAAATAGAGACATTTGAGAGAATACATACTGAGAAAACTGCAGTGTTTTGAGTATATTTTCCAGGTGGAATTAATGCCTTTACAGATTTGCAAGATGTAGTGTAGAGTACTCGTGAGTATGACTTTAAAAATAGCATTGTGTTATCCAACAAATTTGAAAACAGCTAAACTCCCCACTCTAAGTAATGGTTAGAAGAACTCTGCAGAATGAAGATTTGATGATATTTACAGCATGTTTGGTGGAGAGACAGAAGCAGCACAAACTGCGATTAGGCAGGGTGGGTGAAGTGAAGATGAACAGTAAGTAATGGTTTGAAACTGATTGTTAAAGTGTGTTGATCACTTCTGGAAACAGCTTTGTTTTATAATCAATTTAATTTCCAAGTCTGTTCCCTCATTTAAAAAAAATAAAAGTTATTGAGTGTTTGATTTTTAGTTGCACTATTTACTCTACTTTCATCTATGGCCACACCTACTAAATGATATCATGGTATGTATTGGGCAATTATTTGCATACAAAGTATTGTGGGTAAGTCAAAACAACTTACCTCTTTAGAGAAGCAGCTTCTTACTTGCATTGTAGTTTCAATATTCCATAGTCAAGTGCCAATTTTCCACCTGTAGGTAACAACTTGTCTTTCTAGGAAGTAAGAGAGACTTGGTTGGCTACAATCACCTGCATTAGAAGCTGGAGTTAAGTGCAGACTTTCAGTATTGTATTTTAGTCTTCTGTTGAGTACAAACTTGCAGTTTTAAAAGTACTGTATTTCATTTTTTCTGTTACCTAATTGTTTTCACTGAATAGCGTGCTGTGTGTCTCTCTGCAGTTAGTTCCTCACCCACCCACCCTGTACTTGTCTTGGTGTTAGTGTTGGTGGCTCTGGAATTGCCAGCCCCTCCTGTAAGTCTGTATTTGAACACTCCTCCTGGGTCCATCTCATTTGCTCACTTAACCGAGTACAGTGAGATCATATCCTGAGTCTAGTGTTCACTCTACTTAATACAGAGAGAAGATTTGAAAAGGCCAACCCACTTAGGTTCTTCCTTCCTCTCTCCTTGCACTTTACTAACAAAAAAATTGCACTTTATTCATCTGCTTTTACTGTATTTGTGTTTCCTCCTACTTTATTTTGCTTTTGTCTCTTCTTAAAAGTACTCAATTTTATTTATTCTGCTGCATTTATTACTGCTTGTTAGTAGCCTGATTAAATTGTAACTGTTATTCTAAGTCTTTTGGTTTAAGCACTTGGGCTTCATACCAGTTATTTTACATTAAGAAGGTTTGTGGTCTGCACTGTTGTGGCAGGACAGGTAGCTTACATCCTTCTAAGCTGGGAATTGCTGATTGAAGGCTCAGTGTCTGCTATTCTAAAAGTGTATTAGTTCTGGTTTAAGCACTTGGGCTTCAGGCCAGTTGTTCTACATTAAGAAGGTTTGTGGTCTGCACTCTTGTGGGAGGAGAGGCTAAATTCTGCCCTTCTGAGCTGGGAATTTCTGGTCACAGGCTTATTGTGCCTGCTTATTTGAACTGTTTCTTTCTGAAATTGGTGCGCCTTGTTGCTGTAGCATAGACCAGATTCAGGCTGCTGAATCTAGCTTTGTTTGTATAACTTGAGCACTGATCCAGGCCATCTTTTTTTGGAGAAGGTTCCCCTGCACCCTAGTGGCAGGAGTGTGCGGTTAGAACTTGTCTGATTGAAGACTGCTGGAACAGGGTTCAGTTTTGAGCTTTTTTTCTGATTAATTGGGTAACTTGTTTAAATCAGTTTGTTTTCTATTGTTTTATATATATAAAAAATGCACTTTATTCATCTGCTTTTACTGTATTTGTGTTTCTTCCAGCTTTATTACTAGGGGCATTGACTACAATTCTGATCTGATATATATAACAATAAGTATCCTTTTCTATGCATTTAAAGTGTTTTTTTTTTATTGTATCTGCTTTATTTTCTGAAAAAAACAAAGCAACATACTTGTTCCCTGCCTTTCTAAGCTAGTATAGTCCACTTTTCAGGTTAGTGCTGAATTCAGGGCTATGTTACAAATCTCTGTGTTTGCCCATACCTTACTTGGATAGAAGGAAGTTTCTCTGTTCACCTGAGAGACAGAGAAGCTCTGAGCAGCCTATCTGTCCCCGGAGGAGTGGTTTCAGCCCAGGAATTAGTAGTTTATTGGCCATTTCAGGCTAATTTCTATGTTTTTCATTTCCCTGCTATAAAAAATGCATTTGATCGGTTTTGCACGCCAGGCAGCGCCTGTTAGCTAGAATACAACTATTCCCAGCTCCACAAAGTCTCCTCTTCAATTTTTCCCTTGGAACTAGACAAACTTTCAACGTAAGCACTCAAGCCATTCATTTCTCAACCCGGCACTTACTCAAAACTCATAGCAAGCACTTATAAACCCTAGAACTAGACTCCCCCGCCGTACTGTAAGGAAGGACAAAGCTCTCTATTCGACCTTACCAGCCATTCAGTAAAACAGTTCACTGTACCTATCCAGGCATGTCCAAAAGGAAGTTTCAGGTGAACTCTCCAGTCCAACTGGTGAATCTGGGCATTTTGAGGCGATGTTACAACTGCCTCATATACACAGACAACCCTCTCCTCCTACCACCAAACACTAATACATGCAAGAGATGCAATTATACAGCCAAACTGGAGGATAAGCTCTCTCAACCCACGACTGGATCAGACAGTTAAGAGGAGAAGGGAAATACTTGCATCACACCACCAGTCTCACACAGACCCATTAAACCAGCACCGGCAAAAAACACACATAAATACACGAAAACATACTCGGAAGCTCTAAATAAAAATCTGCAAAAGCAACAGAGACCTCCAAAGCAGACATCCAAGCAACCTCCACCCCCAAACACAAACCATGAAACACATACTTCTCAAAACCAGTGTGCCACACAATCACAGCCCTTAAGGCAAAAATAACATACCCAAGATACTAGTAATAGGTGACTCTATAGTCAGGCAAACTGACATCCCACTCACTAGGCTGAATAAGGAGAAGGTTACTGTTAACTGCCTGTCGGGTGCCAGGATCCGCCACATATCACAAGAACTCAGGTCACTCCAGAACAAGTACAAATACGACTCTGTCATTGTAATTGTTGGTGTGAATGACCTGAGCTGTACCTCCCTGGACTACATGAAAAAGACATGGAAGAGCTCTCTGATCACGTAGCCCAGGCCGGTATGACCCTGATCCTGAGTAGCATCCTGCCCTCACCAAGAATGATACCACAGTATAAAGAAAAAATTATCAATTTCAACAACTGGCTAAGTTTATGGTGTCATTCAAAGTGGATACAGTGTCTGTCCACCTGTGATGACATGCTTGACAAGACAAGCTGCTTCGCTAGAGACGACTTGCAGCTGTCACCCTTAGGCTTTTGAATACTGGCCAAGGCTCTTGCCACCCCCATAGTGCCTTTTTTAGGCAAGGCTCAAAAGACAAACCCACCACCGTAAATAGCACAAGTAACAAAAAACTGAGAGTAATGCTACTCAATGCCAGAAGTCTAAACCTCAAAATGCATGCATTCGAGGCACTCCTCAGTATGGAGAAAATCGATATATGTGCAGTAATAGAAACCTGGTTTAAAGCTCCAGAGAGCACCCCAGCACTACCAGGCTACAACTCATACCATACATTTCGGCCACAGAACCAGGACCGAAATACAAAAGGCAGGGGCGTATCCATATTTATCAAGGATATCCACACCTCCAGGTTAGTGGCACAGCACGATGCTTCAGAGATCATCCACGTGCAACTAACAATGGGCAAAACTGCAATTCAAGTTGTAGCTTGCTACAGATCACCCACCATGTCCCAGGACCCCCATTCTGCATTTCTGGAAACACTGGGAAACATAAAGGTCCTACCAAACACCCTAATATTGAGTGATTTCAATTACCCAAACATTAACTGGGAGAACTACTCAAGTACTAACTCCCTTGCCCAACATTTCCTAGAATTTATAAACTCAAAATGCCCTGGATCAACTGGTCAACACTCCCACCAGAGGTGACAACATATTGGACCTGGTCATCACCAACATGGGCGACCGGTATTCCACACCGGTGGTCAACCCCTCACTGGTTATATCTGACCATAAACAAATCACTTTGGATATCCACATTCTGCCCCCACCCCGGACAAGGACACCACCATGAAAAACTTTTCAAAAGCAAACTTCACATTACTTAAGACCGAGGTGGAAAGTTTCAAAGCCCCCATGCTAAAGGATAATGCTGTCCAAGCTGCAAAATCCTTTACTAATGCATGCTACGGGCACCTATAAGAATGCATGGCCTGTGCTATATCAAGCAAAACCAAGACTCACTCCTCCAAGAAAAGGAAACCAGTCTGGTGGACCCCTGCCATAAACAAACTATACAACAGAAGGAGGAAACTAGTACAGAAAAGAGTAAAATCCCAAGAAGGGAAGACATCCCTGATGAGCAAGAAACTACGATCCCTCATAAAATCATCCAAGGCGAGCTTCGAAAGAAAAATTGCCAAGGACTCCAAAGATAACAACAAGGTATTCTTTAGCTATGTCAAGGATCTAAGTGGCAATGCTCAGATCTGCTCGGAGTTAGTGCAGAATGGCACAAAATACACTGAACCGACTGATATCGCCAACATCCTGGCAGACAGGTTCAGTGCAAACTTCACCCACCTCTCATCCCCAAAAGGGCCCATAACCATACCAGAAGAATGTACAGCCTCTGAAATCACAGACACTCAGGTTAAAACAGCCCTCTCCAAAGCCAAAAACACAGCATCAATGGGACTGGAAGGTGTCCCCGGCTGCGTCCTACATTAGCTCAAAGATGAACTAACCCCTCACCTAAACACACTGTTCAAACTCAGCCTCTCCACAGACTACGTGCCCACAGAGTGGTGCATAGCAACAGTTATTCTGCTCCACAAAGGTGGAGCCATAATGGACCCTGGGAACTATCGCCCTATAAGCCTGACTAGCTTGGTATGCAAGGCTATGGAGCACATCATCATGGAACTCATTAACAGAGACAGACATTGGGAACCTTCAAACACTGGACCCTACCCAGTTCAGCTTTGTTAGAAGCAGATCATGCCTTCTAAACCTGGTCAACTTCTTTGAGACAGTTACCAAGGCTATAGATGAGGGAAAGGTGGTACAGACAGCCTACCTAGACCTCGCAAAGGCCTTCAACACCATTCCCCATTCTGGTATTATAGACAAGCTCATCAGCCTGAATATAAACCCTTACGCCACAAGATGGGTTGCCAACTGGCTCACGGACAGAATCCACATGGTGAGAGTTGCGGGAGCTAGGTCTGACTCTAAACTGGTTACAAGTGGCATTCCCCAAGGCTCAGTCCTAGGACCCCTCCTGTTCGGCATGTACTTCTCAGAGGTACAGGCAAGCACAGGAGGACTATGGCTGACCAAGTTCGCAGACAACTGCAAACTAGGGGTTATAATTGACTCTCCGGCTGACACAGACATCCTCCAAAAGGGTCTCACTGAGACAGATACCTGGTGTCAAAATCATGGCCTCAAGCTAAATGCCAAAAAGTGCATAGTCATCCCCTTTGGAAAAAACAAAGTACCCACAAACTACCACATGGGTGGTAGTCCCCTAAATACTAAAGATGTAATAAGGGATCTGGGGACCCAAGTAGATAGTAAACTCTCCTTTGATAATCACATTGCCAAAGTGGTTAGAAAATCCTTCTATGTGGCCCACCTAATCACAAAAGGGTTTGCATCCAGATCAAAACAGGTCATTGTGCCCCTCTACTCATTACTCATCAGACCCATCATAGAATACAACGCCCCATTTGGGATGTACCTTACAAGACACCTGCAACAGTTGGAAAGACCACAGAAGTACCTCACAAAGAGGATCACTGGCCTCATACAGATGCCCTATGCAGCTCGACTGAAGAAACTACAGCTCTACTCAATTGCATACCACCTACTCAGAGGTGATCTATGCCTGACATACAAGACCATGTCCAACCTAGAATTGATGGACATGCTCCACCTAAAGAAAACCATATCCCCTCAAGCCACACGCTCTAGGGATCTAAACCTCACCACAACATTAAACAGGCCATGCTGGAGGGATAGATTCTTGTCCCAGAGACGTCCCATGCTTTGGAACAAGATTCCAGTCTACATTAGGCAGAGCGCCTCGCTAACACTCTTCAAGAGAAACCTTGATGAGTGGATGGGAAACAGAAAGTTTACCCCTGGGATCACTTCAGTGGTTCTGCTGGGCAGAGGCACAGGGAACTAATCTAAGGGGGTGGTGAAAGCCAACACATTCTGGCTAGGCTTATAAATGCCTTTGGGCAGATAGCCTAGTACCTACCTATGAACCTATGAACCTATGAACCTGTGATGCATTTAACATGGTAATACAGTAGCCTATACATTACTGTAGTTATTGAGGCATTGTGGGTTCCGTATTTCATAATGCCATGTCAAGGATTTTCAGCTCTGAGGAAAACTTCATGGGGCAGTCCTTACTGACAAAATAAAAATCAGAAAGAACATACTTTTTGCATCAAAAGGTATGCAGCTTGGTACCGCTTATGTTAATGATGTTATAACCAACTCCAAAGGTTTGTTCCTTACTTTTGCTTCAGAAAGTGACCAATATACTTTAATGAGTATGCATATGTTTTGTAGTAATTTCCTTTTTCAGTGAAATGTGGCAACAGTTTAATGTATGAGCAAACTAGAAAACAATGCTTGTTAGAAGCAGCTGTGTGGTTTTAGAGAAACTATCCTCCATAGCTCTCAAACTTCTATATGCAGAATGTGGAGCATTACCTTTTATAATGTGGAACAAATGAGAAAAATGTGGAATACTTCCTATTAGCTTATTAACAACTTCAACTAGGAAGATCACATGATGGTTAAAATCTGTTACTTTATATTTTTGTAAAAGATTCTTTGATGAATTGAGACGATTCAGTATTATTTATCATGGATATCAGTTAAAACGTTCCTAACAATGAATGTGTAACAGACCTTTTCAATGTGGCACAATGACGAACATGGACTTTTTAGATGCAAAATGAGGAGCCTTCCTCCTAATGAGGTACACTTGAGAAGTATGCATCCCTCACTAGCAATGGATGAAGTTCTGTGTTTACAAGACTTCTTTAAAATGCAGATTTGTGTACTTTTAGAGTATAAGGAAACCTAGACTGTTTTATATATTGAAGTAAAGTAATTTGGGAAAAAATGAAGAGAGGTATTAAGCATAGTTTTGAACTGCATAAAAATAATATTTGTTTTCATTTATTACTGACTTCCTTTTAGCAAAAGTTGTTAACTGAATATTAAAATTATAAGGTGTCAGTTATAGCACTTACAATGCAGGGCAATGAGGGCCTAACTTCATCTATTTTATGGGCATTACACACGTTTTAAATAACTGCGGTGGTGGTGCTGCGGTAGCATTGTCGCCTCATAGCAAGACGTTGTCCCGTTCGATTCTCAGCTAGAGTATCTTCTGTGTGGAGGCATACGTTAATGGGGTGTGCCTTCGTTGAAGGTTGTGCGTCAGGCCTGGTAATCCGGTACGTAAAAATCCACTACCAATCATTAGCGGACCGGAGTTCCGCTGTGGCAACCCCTAACTGGGAAAAAGCCGAAAGACAAAAACAAACAAACACATGTTTTAAATAAACTGTAAATGGAATGATTATTTAAATAAGGAGAGCATGTTTGAATGAAAATTGAAACAATATTAGAATGCAATGAATGGTATTTACTTTTCAAAGATTTCCAAATAGTGGGATTAGGGTGATCTTGGAAGAGCTTATGAGGCACCTGATGGATCTATATCAGATTATTGACATTGGAAAATGTCGAAGCACCTTTATTCAACACGAAAATGTTGAACGCTGAGTTTGTCGAATGGCCAAAACATTGATTTCTTTCCAAGGGAAAAAAATCGGTTGGACGTTCTGTCACATCTGCCCTTTCCCCAACTGTAGTGCGGTCTCAGAGTTAGAATATTTAGTTAGCTGGGGTGTGGGGGGTTACGTTAGTTTTTATGTCATGTTGTCTGTTGGCCTTCCGATTTCTTTCCCCTTGGAAAGAAATCGGTGTTTTGGCCATTCAACAACTCAACGTTCGACATTTTCATGTTGAATAAACGTGCTTCGACATTTTGAAATGTCGATATTCTGATAAAGACCCCACCTGACAGCATTTCAATGTTATCATTTAATAATGAGAAAGTGTGTCTGTTGTGCTACCTGACTAGCTGAAACTACTTGATATGAGCTCTTATTAATGCTTTTTTTTAAATGTGGTTCTGAAATATATTTCATGCAGTTGATAAAATTGTCTGGTCCTCAACAAGCTAAACCTAAATGCTTCCATGCAGTGTTAGTGGCATAACAGGCCACACACGTGTCTTTGGTGCTGGAAGGCCAGAAGGTTGTGAGTTCTATTCCTACTCTAAATAAATGGATTGCTGCCATTGCAGTGCAGCATTATGGAAAGTGCTGCACTCCTATGTGTCATCTTTCAGATGAGATATTAAACCAAGGTCCATCTTCTTGAACTGGTCATAGCTCAGGTGGATTGCTGCCATTGAAGTACAGCATTATGGAAACTGCTGCACTCCTATGTGTCATCTTTCAGATGAGATATTAAACCAAGGTCCATCTTCTTGAACTGGTCATAGCTCAGGTGGATTGCTGCCACTGCAGTGCAGCATTATGGAAAGTGCTGCACTCCTATGTGTCATCTTTCAGATGAGATATTAAACCAAGGTCCATCTTTTTGAACTGGTCATAGCTCAGGTGGATGATGCCACTGCAGTGCAGCATTATGGAAAGTGCTGCACTCCTATGTGTCATCTTTCAGATGAGATATTAAACCAAGGTCCATCTTCTTGAACTGGTCATAGCTCAGGTGGATTGCTGCCACTGCAGTGCAGCATTATGGAAAGTGCTGCACTCCTATGTGTCATCTTTCAGATGAGATATTAAACCAAGGTCCATCTTCTTGAACTGGTCGTAGCTCAGGTGGATGGAAAAGATCCCATGGTACCCACTAAAAAGAGAAGAGGAAGTACCCTGATGCCCTGGGAAAATCTTACCCAGTAGTAGAAAGGGCTCCTCAGGTCTCCCCAGAAAAGAGACCACCAGGCTAGTGGAACTAACCTGGTCAACAAAGGCTAAATAAATAAAATTTGAAGAAAAAGAAGAAAATTAAAAATATAATTTTGAGGTGAGTAAAACATGTCAAATCTAGAAAAGGAAACAGATTTTTGTTGATATAACTAAGATGTTGATGACACTGCTGCAAATTAATATGCAACAATTGTAGGCGTAGCCAGTAATGCCATAAAAAAAGAACCCGTGATGGTGAGCCAATAATTCAGAAGATGGTGGCAGGAGTTAGAGTAGGGTGTTACAGTAGCACAGTGGATAACATTGCTGCCTTACATCAAGAGGTTCTCCAGTTTGGGGTGCCTTCTGTGCGGAGTCTGCATGTTCTCCCTATGTTCGGGTGGGTTACTTCTGGGTGCTCTGGTTTCCTCCCACATTCGAAAGACACACAGTTAGTTCATCTTGTAAAATGTAGATGGAGTGGACACTAAATTGGCCATAGGTGTGAGTGTGTGGTATAGAAGAACAACTGCAGGAGGGTTAGCTAGTGTGAATCTGGGCTTTAGATGATTGTCACTGTCAAAGTGACACTCTGACCCCATGTGCAAAAATGGAAAAAGGGGTTGTGGATGAATGGGTGTTTGGGAGGAGTAAAAGTAAATTTGGGAGCTACAGACAGAATATTTTTATCTTGGATTATTATAGAAAGAAAGGAAATAGGGAAAATGGAGGAAAGTGATGAAAAGAGTAGCATAGAAGGAATATGAAGGATTGGGGTGTGATAATGTTTAGTTTGGAATATTAAGAGGATTATAGCCTTTAAACCCTGATATGTATTTCTGGAATCCAACCATTCACATAACTGAAGTTTGGACATCAC